>NW_025859125.1:31184-44292 GCF_002878395.1 Capsicum annuum
ACCCTTCTCACTAATGACAGGACACGTGTCACAATACTGTTCATTTGTCCTTTTTAAATTTATTTTGTCCCAACCCCAGCCCAAAATAATTCTAATTTAACCCATAACCCGATCCAAATAATAACTCAAACCCGACCCGATCTAATAGAAAGAGAAAGAGAAAATGAATATGCATGAATAGAGATGCGCCTTGAAGGTTCTATTAGATCGGGTTGGGTTTGGGTTATTATTTGATTCAGTTTATGGGTTAAATTAGACTTATTTTCCGGTAGGGTGAGGATAAATTAAATTAAAAAGGGAAAATGAACAAGATTGTGACACGTATCCTGCCGTTAGTGAGAAGGGTATATTTGTACCTTTTCATTAATGCTAAGAGTATATTTGTACCTAAAGTATGACGGAAGGTATATCTGTACTGTTTATAAAAGTTCAGGGGGTATATACATACATTTTCATTAACGACAAGGGTATATTGGTACCTAAAGTATGACGGAGGGTATATTGTTATGTCTCAATGATATATATTAACGTCAGGTTGTGATTAAAAATAGGAAAAAGACAAAAATTTAAGGTTCAAACACAAAGTTTTGACCCATAGTAACTACAACAACATACTCAATGAAATTCCGTAACTGAGATCTAAGGAGGATAAAGTGTACACAGATATTACCTGAGGTTGTTTCTAGAAGACATTCCGCTCACTATTCAAAAGTTTGTATATGCAACAATTTAATTCTTTAAATTATGTGTATTTGTGTTAAGTAGCAACTTCGAGGTGAAACAATGGAGAAAAGAGGAAAATTAGAGTTCTGTGAAGGAACAGGGAGAGAGAATCTGGAAGCTTCTTCTCTTCTCATTGAACTGAAAATGAAAATATCTTTCTCTCTTATACAAAATAAGTTGGGCCTAATGCTTATATATTAACCCGAAATTAGACCATCATGGTGCTGGACTCTCTTTTCTAAACGGGGCAAGCCCAATACAAACATACAACTGAAATTATTAATACTTTAACTAATCAAATAAATAGAACATGTCATCCAACCCCCCCTCAAGTTGGAGGGTGCTAACATGCCCAACTTGCGCAGATGAAGATGATGAGTAGCACCAGGAAGAATCTTGGCGAAGAGATCAGCCGGCTGCGAAGAACTGGATGTGTGGAAAAGACTAACAAGGCCATCGCCAAGCTTGGAACGCACAAAGTGGCAATCCAATTCAATATGCTTTACGCGCTAATGAAATACAAGATTGCGGGAAATATGGAGAATAACTTGATTATCACAAAAGAGGGGAATAGACAAGTGTACAGTAATGCCAAAGTGAAATAGTAAGCGAACTTACCAAGTCAGTTCAGCCACCGCCTTGCCCATAGCCCGATATTCAGCTTCAGCGGAAGACAAAGACACAACAGGCTGCTTCTTAGACTTCCAACTAATAAAAGCATCACCCAAGAAAATAGCAAAACTAGACATAGAGTGACGGCTATCAGGACAAGCTCCCCAATCACTATCAATGTAAGCAGACAAGGTGAGATCAGGAGAAGAAGGAATAAACAAGCCAAAATCAGAGGTACCCTTAAAGTAGCGTAACAAATGTAGAGCAGCCTTCCAATAAGGAAAACATGGAGCCCACATAAATTGTCTAAGGAAATTCACAATAAAAGATAAGTCTGGATGTGTATAGGTTAACAAATTTAGCTTTCCAATCAAGCAAAGATAGACCTCAGGATTAGGGAGAGGGTCACCAACACCTGCTTGCAGCTTACCATGAAGTTCAAGAGGAGAAATAACAGAACTACAATCTGAATAATTAAAGTCTATCAACAAATTAGCAATGAATTTATTCTGATGTAAAAGCATACCCGCAGAAGAGTAGAAAACCTCAACACCCAAAAAATAATGCAAAATTCCCAAATCTTTGATCTGGAATTGGTTATGGAGAAAAGATTTGATTGCAGCAAGCCCAGTAAGATCATCCCCAATCAGAATAATATAATCAACATACACAACAAGAATAACCAAAGAAGAGCCAGACCCCCTTATAAAAATTGAATAATTATTTAAAGAATGAGAATAACCCCAAGAATAGAGGTCCTGAGAGAGTTTAGCATACCACTGGCGAGAGGCTTGTCGGAGGCCATAAAGAGACTTCAATAATTTGCACACCAAAGGAGAACCAGAGGAAGAAGCAGAAACAGCCAGCTCAGGGGGCAATTTTATATACTTCTTTTTATCCAAGTCACCATGCAAGAACGCATTATTGATATCAAGTTGGAAGAGAGGACAACTTTGTTTCACAAAAACAGTAATAAGATCCTTGATGGAAGACATTTTGACAACGGGGGAGAAGGTCTCATGAAAATCAACACCCCCAACTTGAGTGTCACCCTGAACTACCAATCTAGCCTTATATGTTTCTATGCTACCATCAGCCAGATGTTTAATTTTGTAGACCCATTTGCACCCTATGGCTTTCTTACTGTGGGGAAGGGGAACCAAAGTCCAAGTGCCATTAGCCTCAAGAGCCTCAAACTCTTTCCTTATGGCGTCCACCCATTCAGGAATAGTGGAGGCTTGAGAATAAGAGTGTGGCTCAAAAAGAGTAGGCTGACTCATAGTAAAAATAGAGAAAATAGATCTGGGGGCAGAATGAATGGAATAAACAAAATTATATAGGTAGGTAGGGAGAGTAGGGGGCATAGTGGACCTTCAAACAACAGGAAAAGAAGAAGGGGTGGAGGTGGAGCAGAGGATGAGGTTGAAGTGGAAGGAGGAGAAGAAAAAGAAACAACAAGAGAAGAAGTGGACATAAGGGGAAAATCATCAAGAAATAAAGAGATGGATGAAGAAACAAAAGAAGGAAGGGAAGAACACGAAAAAGAAGCAAACAAGAGAAACAAATGTTCATGAAAGATAACATCTCTAGACATAAAAGTTGTCTTAGATTCAAGATTGTAAAATTTGTAACCCTTTTAACCAAAAGGGTATCCTAAGAAGATACAAGGAACACCATGAGGCTGGAACTTGTCTCTATGGGGCTTTGGAATGGTAGACTAACAAAGGAAACCAAAAGCTCTCAAGTGTGTATAACTCGGAGGATGTCCATAAAGAACTTCATAAGGAGTCTTATTTTGAAGTTAGGGAGTGGGAAACCTATTGATCAAATAGGTGGCAGTGAGAATACAATCTCTCCAAAATCTAATAGGAAGATGAGATTGAAAAGTAAGGATCTAGCAGTTTCAAGTAAATACCTATGCTTTCACTTAACTACCCCATTTTACTGAGGGGTGTGAGGATAAGTAGTTTGAAACTGAGTTTCAACCATGGCTATGAAGGCTTTAAGTAGACTGAAACTGAGTTTCAACCATGGGTATGAAGGTTTTAAGTAGAGTGAATACATTGTTTTTGGCTCCTAACTGATGGGTCCAGGTAGCCCAAGAATAGCCATCTACAATGGTAAAAACATACCTTGATCCATCAAAGGTAGGAGATTGATAAGGACTCCAAGTGTCCACATGAATAAGTTGAAAAGGTTTAGAGGTTTTGATGGAGTTGTAAGAAAAAAGAAGTCTAGTTTGTTTGGCAAGAGGGCAAATTGTACAATGGAAAGATTATTTGGAAGAAATTTTACCATTAAGTATTGCAAAAAAAAATCATTTTAGAAAAAGTAACATGACTAAGTCTATAGTGCCATATAACATCCAGTTTATTCATATCCACATTAGGAATAGTAGTTACATTTGTAGAAACACAAGAAATAGGAAAAGAAACAGTATAAGTAACAGACTCAATGGAATTTACAATTGAAGATGTACTAGGATTAGCAAAAGTAGAAAACACAGGTAAACCAGTATCACATAATGCAGGAGAGGTAGCAGGTTGAAGCAGTTTGTTAAGTCCTTTGTCCACTCTACCAAGAACTAGAGGATTCTTCATTGAAGGGCCCTATATAAGACAATGAGTCTTGGTAAAGAAGGCAAAATAATCAAACTGTACAATCATCTTGTGAATGGAAATTAAATTATAGTGAAAAGAAGGTATATATAGAATATGATGAAGGGTGAGTCCTAGTAGCAGGGTAAGTGAACCAGTGTTGGTAACCTTAACCTTGTAACCATTAGGTAGGGACATGAGATATGGAATAGGCAGGGGTTGCATATTGAAAAGTAAAGATTTATTAGAAGTCATATGATCTGTGGCTCCAGAATCCAAGATCCAAACAAAGTTATCTACTTGAGAAAGCAAAAAAGCATTAGGACATACTATATCAGATACCCCCTTACCAGCAAAATTAGCAAATCCTACACAATCAGAAGAAGAAACAGGATTGCCAAGATTAGATTTTCGGAGCAGGTGTATCAACTAGCACTGTTGTTCCTTTGTCAAACCAGGTATGCCATAATGATACAATATAAACAAAGAACTCACGAAGTGACTAAAAATAGTCCACAAACACACTCCAAAATAGTCCACAAAGCACTAAGATCCTTTGACCGATTGGAGACCTCTCTCGGTTTCACAACACAACACTAGAATAAGAAGATAACAAGTTGTTTGACACCTATTTCAGCCACCCAAACTAGCTTAAAACCACATAAAATGAAGAACAAGAAGGCAACAATTTCGGCCAACAAGAACAACACAACAAGTTTGCACGAATGAAAAGGATAGATAGTGAGACATAGATTATTACAAGATTAAGAACCAAGTGTATTTCAACACTAACCCCTAATGAATGTAATAATCAATACTACACTCTCACGGTGACCGCCAAGGGAATCAACAAACCTCAAGATCTACCGTTTCCAAGCTAAGGTCAATACTAGATTTTCCAAGCCCTAAACTACAATGGCTATTCCAAGCCCTAACTAAGACTAAACTAAGGTGTTCTACTCCCAAAGAGAGGACTTTCAATGTTTCAATATTTCATCATTCACAAACTAAAGATAAAAGACCTAAAATATACTACTTATAGTATATTATAAAAGGAGACAAAAAGACCACACTACCCTTAATGACCAAGGGTGGCCTTGGTGTGTTGGAAGCCAATATGAATCATCCAAAATACCCTTAAGTCTAAGTGACCAAAATGCCCTTAGTAAAGGGAACCAAAACCGTGAACCAACAAAGGTGCTCCAAACCCAAGAGTCCTTAAGTCTTAAAGGCTTATAGTTCTCAGGTTAACATCAATGTAATATTCCAAGCAACCTTCCATATATGGGATTGCTTTAAGTCATGCTCAAAATGGACCTTCCTTGCATATCCTTGTGCTCTCGAGGCGACCAATTCTTGAGCCTTTAGGTGTTGGCTTCCAAAGATGTTATCAATAGCTAAGGCAGCCATTTGACTTGTATCATCCTCCCCTCTTTGAAAAGGGTTTGACCTCGAATCCATACCTTGCAAAATAAGAGAAAGGACAAATAAGCACAAATACTTCAAGGCATAAGGGTTAGGGTTAGTATAATAAAAAACATCATCATGCCAAGGCGGGACATACTTGAAATATAACCATGAATCTGTAGTGTTAGTCATGAAAAGCTAAAAACGTATCACAAAGGGCATGGTTATGACCAGTATCAAGAGATAAAGAAACTACGAAGGACTCAATGGTATCTCGAAGTCCCAAGGGTAAAGCCACCCGTAAATTAGGGACCATAAAGCATAATTGTTTCATTACCTCTTCAAGTGACTTCATCAATCGTGGTGCCACTATTGGTTTTAAAGTCCACCCAACACACAAAACATAGTCATTAGAACAAGTGGACCAACAAACAAGTTTTCTACCTCTACATAATATAAATCCATAACTAGCATGGATGTCATCAGACGGAAAGAGGTAGTATAGGAAATAACCAAGTGTAAAGGTATACACGGGTGAAGATAAGACATTTGAACACATGCACATTCTTTTCTTCAAGAAAGTAGGCAACTTGGCATCCTCAAGTGGTATTCATGCAATGTAAGCATAAGTGTGTCGAGCAAGGATGAAAATTTTGAAATATTATCCCAAGGAGTTAATGACACCTTTGCCCTTGGGTTTTCAAGAAGTACTACAGATTCCTTAGCCGTAAGAGTACTCTCATCTTTTAAAAAGAGATTTTCGTCTTTAGGGGGAATGTTGTCACACCATAGTGGGTTAGCAAATCGGCTATAGCTTCCAAGGAAAGCTATACCATCATGTTCATCACTAGGTCCATTAGAAATGTTTATATCATCTTCAAACAAGACATTATACCTAAAGAGGGCATCATCCAACCCACGTGCATATTTGGAACAAGCAAGTTCCTCACTCTCTAAAAGATTAATAACGAGTTTCAAGGAGGTTTCAAGCACAAGATTACCCCAAGAAGATCTCTCGGGTTCACTCCTATTTCCTTGACCAACATTTTTAAATTCTTCACTCACTTGAGATTCATTAATCACATCACACATAATCTCAAGTGGTGGGAAAGTACACACAAGTTGGTCAACACACTTTTCACATGATGACGTACTTTTATTCAACACAATAGCTTCAACACTAGGTGGACACAAATTGATCTTGGAAGAAGAGTCAATTCGGTCATCTATAGGATCAACTAGTGTATCCATTCACACAACATGTACATCATCCACAAATGGCAAAGAATCAATATACTCATGTGTAGGTAAGCTACTACTCACACTCAACATCTTATTAACCACACGATCATCATTCACATGCACAACAGTGTAAGTGTTATCTATTTTACCTTGAAGTTATGAGTATGTTCGTCTTTACCTCGGTGTGAAGGTCCTTCACAAACTTAGGCAGCAACTTCCTTTGGGAAGCTCTCATCATAAGCTGTTTGGATAAGATTAATTGGATTTTGTGGGAAAAGCTTAGGTAACAATTGGCGTAGCCTTTCAACGTGCCATTTCATATCTTCAAAATCATCATTGATGCGATCAAACGTGGCATCGATATTAGTGGCAGCCATGGTACCTAAAGCAAAAGACAACAATAAAGAACAAGACAACAAATTACAAGTTTTGAAGAAGGGAAGAATAAGTCTTGAAGCCTTTTTTCAAGTTTTAAATTACAAGACTTGACTTTTTTAGTACTTTTCCTTAAAACATGGACCCTTGTTCTATGGAAAAGTGGTTGAGAAGTGATGTAAAGTTTTTTGGTGGTTAGGGATCTTTTAAGACTAACAATTACTGATACCTCTTTCCTTCACCATTTAGGATCTATCATTCACTTTATGTTAACAAGGTGATGAATATGGTGAAGAACTTCAAGAACACAACAACCACAATAAGCACAACCAACAACAATCTCCCAAGAACAACAACAAGTTCGAACGCCCAATTTCACAACAACAAGACCAACAATAAAACCACCAACAAACGGCCAAGTTTCTTGGGTGTTGTGTTTTCAGTTTTAACACTAGATGAAGGTTGTTAACTTTTAACAACAACAACAACCAAGATCAACAACAACATCAACTTTTAAAGCTTAAATCTAGATCTAGACTTCTTTAGTGTTAGAGGTGAAGAAGCTAACTCTATAAACAACAAAATAAATAATATGACTCCTAGATCTAGACTCAAAACAAGAAAAATATCGGCCAAGACACAACAAGAACATAATTTCATCCAAGACAACAACAATGGACAGATTGCTATTTTTTCTGAAATTTTCAGTTTTTGCCAATTTTTTTTATTTGATTTTCAAGTTTACGAGCCCAAGATTGATCTTGTTGGAACAAGATCAAGCCATGCTCGGATACCAAATGATACAAGAAAAATAAAGAAATCACGAAGTGACTCAAAACAGTCCACAAACACACTCCAAAATAGTCCACAAATCACTAAGATCCTTGGATCGATTGGAGACCTCTCTCAGATTCACAACACAACACTAGAATGAGAAGATAACAAGGTGTTTGACACCTATTTCATCCACCCAAAATATCTTAACAACACATAAAATGAAGAAAAATAAGGCAATAATTTTGGCCAACAAGAACAAACATAAACCGAGAGTAGAAAACAAGAACTACGCAATAAGTTTGTAAGAATGAAAAGGATAGATAGTGAGACAAAGATTATTACAAGATTAAGAACCAAGTGTATTTCAAAACTAACCCCTAATGAATGTAATAATCAACACACACTCTTACGGTGACCGCCAAGGAAACCAACGCACCTCAAGATCCACCATTTCTAAGCAAAGGTTAATACTAGCTTTTCTAAGCCCTAAACTACAATGGCTATTCCAAGCCCTAACTAAGACTAAACTAAGATGTTCTACGCTCAAAGAGAGGACTTTCAATGTTTCATTGTTTCATCATTCATAAACTAAAGAGAAAAGACCTAAAATGTACTACTTATAGTATATTATAAAAGGAGACAAAAAGACCACACTAACCTTAATGACCAAGGGTGGACTTGGTGTGTTGGAAGCCAATATGAATTGTCCACAATGCCCTTAAGGCTAAGTGGCCAAAATGCCCTTAGTAAAGGGAATAAAAATCATGAACCAATAAAGGTGGTCTAAACCCGAGAGTCCTTAAGTCTTAACGGCTTATGGTTCTCGGGTTAACATCAATGTAAGCTTCCAAGCAACCTTCCATACTTGGGATAGCTTTAAGTCATGCTCAAAACGGGCCTTCCTTGCATATCCTTGTGCTCTCGGGGAGACCAAGTCTTGAGCCTTTATGTGTTGGCCTCCAAAGATGTCATCAAAAGTTAAGGCAGTCATTTGACTTGTATCACATAACCTTGCTCAGCAAAGGTGGAACCACCAACAACATCAATAGGAATATAGGTGATATGTGAGTCTAGCTCAGCATGAGCAGCTGATTTTCGAGGAGCAGAATTTTTAGTGAACTTGAAATTAGTAGGAAACCCATGCAACCTATAGCATTTGTCAATATTTGCAAGTGAGAGGATTTTTGTTGATCAAGAGATAGTTTAGGAAAAACATATTGTTTGGACACTCCTACATGTAATGAGGTAGGACCATTAGAGAAGTAAGAGGGACTAGAAACCTGTCTTTGTTTCTCATCAGACAAGAGAATGTTGTAAATAGTCCCAATGGAAAGAAAAGGTGTAATCATTAAAATATTACTCCTAGTTTGTATATATGTATCATTCAAACCCATTAGAAATTGATAGGCCATCTGGGAATCTTCATTCTTTTGGTACTCACTACTCGCACCACAGGTGCATGACCTAACACGAGTAATAGAGAGAGAAGCAATCCCATCCCAGAGTTGCTTGAGATTGTTGAAGTAGGAAGCTATGTCTAGGGAACCTTGGGAAATATGATCCAATTCCTTCTTTAACTCAAATACCCTAGCATCATCAACTTTATCATAACGTTCTTCTAGTTCATGACAAATATCCTTGGCAAGTTCAGAAAACTCAACACTACGAGCTATTTCCTTGGTCATAGAATTAGTCAATCCTGAAATCACTAAATCATTGCACCTCTGCCATTTTCTAACTAAAGGGGAACCTTCAGGAGGTCGCCCCAATCCATCATATATGAAATCAAGTTTGTTCCTCACCGATAAAGAAACTAATATAGTTCTCCTCCAACAACCATATATAGAAAGTACCATCAAACGGTACAGAGACTAAATAATTGCCTAATACATCAGATGGATGAACATACAATGGGTGACAGGAGTGAGTGTAATCATCCTTATAAAATACAACACGTGATGGAATCGAAGTAGAACAATCAGTAGTTGAGGCATTAGCGGTTGTCATGATGGAAAACAAATCAAACGTACATCACACAAAGACAAATAAGAAGACTAGAATGAAAACACCTCAAGAATTGAAGAAATTCTAATCCCGATCTATCTTCGAAACTAACAACCTTGAGGGGTTCCAATTAAAGTGGCTAAGTCCTTATTTTATTTTATCACCAATGAGTAATAACATATGAAATTATTTCATTGGCTAAAATTGCAGAAGCAAGCAATGCCATAGTCATCAAAATGACATTCCCCACGAAGAGCACGTTCTATTTTTCTGCACTTTTCATTACACTCAATTATAGGATGAGGCAAACATGGCCTTGTAAATGTATGACTATATTGTTCGCAGTCATAATTAGCGGTTTCTTCCACATTTATGATCATCTGATCTGAGCATGTCAAGAATCATATGTTAGTGAGAAAAAAATACTAGATTTTTGAGGAAACGTACAGATGGTCAGTGACTTGGGCCTTGGGCTTTAGGTGACAAAAGAGTTTTAAAATGAAGCGTGGGTAACACAAGTCTTAATAATTGAGTGGAGGTGACAATTACTTTATTAAGGATTAAGAAAGTAAGAAAAGTTTGAAAATAATCCAAAAGTTTTTTAATTTACACTTTGATCCAATGTAAACCTAATATAACTGGAAATGGAGGAAAAAAGGCACATTTCTCTCTCTTCTCATTTATTGGAGTTTTCGCTCTCTTCGTGATTTTTGTTGTTGCTTTATTCATCATTTTCTTCTTCATTATCATCATCTTGTTCTTCATTATCATCTCTTCTTATTCATCATCATCATCTTTTTGTTGTTGAACATTGTTGTTACCGCTACTATTGTTACTTGATCAAATTTTTTTTAGGTCAAATTTTATTCGTATATCACTTGGGAATCACTTATAGGTGATTTTAGTAAGTAAAATTATAATTTTTAGTTGAATTTCTAATTTGGATGTATCTGCTACTACTGTTTTTTCAACAATAGATAAAATATGTAACGTGAATCCAATAGATGAGTAATCTATTGCACAGATGAGTAACATGTTGCAACATATTGACTAATCTATTGCAACATATGAGTAATCTGTTGCAACATATATGACTAATTTGTTGCAACAGATTACTCATCATTTGGATTCGTATTATAGTGTTGTAACATGAATCCAACATATTGGTCATCTATTGCAATAGATTAGTCATATATTGCAACAGATTACTCACTTGTTGCAATTAATGACTCATATATTGGATTCATGTTGCAGGTTCTATCCATTGTAGTAGTAGCAAATATACCAAATAAAAAATTCAACAAAAATCATAATTATACTTACAAAATCACCTATGAAGTAATGTTTAAATGATATACGAACAAAATTTGATCTAAAAAAATTCTAAAAATTTCAACAAGGGCAAAACGAATAAGTGAAACACATGAAAAATTTCATGAAACGGGTAAAGAAGACAAAAATAGTGTATAATACATCAAAAACAAAAGGATCGAGGGGACAAACGTTTGAGTTATCCTAAAAATATTTAAGTTCCCTAGTATTTTAATTGCTTTCTAATGGATAACCCATCTATTATAACAGATTTTCTATCTGTTTGATAATTTCCAATAGATGAATCATCTGTTGCAACATGTCAGTCATCTGTTGATTCAAATTAAGCAACTATTAGTAATAACTAAATTGATTTAACTAAAATTAAAGACAAGTCTTTAAGACAATGGGACAAACATTTGAGTTCTCCTAAAAATGTTTGAGTTCCCTAGTATTTTAATTATTTTCCAACAGATCACCTATTTATTGCAACAAGTTAGTCATCTGTTGCAATAAATGCTTATAACAGGTTAGTCATTTGTTGATTTAAATTAAGAAATTATTAATAATAATTAAATTGATTTAACTAAAATTGAAGACAAGACCTTAGACAAGAGGTAAAACATTTGAGTTCTCCTAAAAAATATTTTAGCTGTAGTATTTTAAATTATTTTTCAACACATATTTTGTCTATTTAGTAATTTCCAACAGATGAGTCATATGTTGCAACAACTTAGTCATCTGTTGCAACAGATGTCTATATCTGTTTGATAATTTTCAATAGATGAATTAGTTGTTACAACAAGTGAGTCATTTGTTGCAACAAATGCCTATATCTGTTTGATCATTTTCAATAAATGTTTTTATTTGTTTGGTCATTTTCAACAGATTACTCATCTGTTGTAACATATTAGTCATCTATTGATTCACATTAAGTCATTATTAGTAAATACAAAATTGATTACTAAAATAAAATATGAATTAATAAGTTCAATTATAGTTTCAATTAATCTCATGGTAATTACACAATCAACTAAGTATGTTCGTCCTGAGTAGAGTGATCAATTGACCAATTTTATTTGAAATGATTCAAACTAAGTCATCATTAGAAATAACTATATCGATTTAACTAAAACTAAAGATGAATTAGTAAGTTCAATTATGATTTCAATTAATTTCATAGTAATTACATGATCAATTAAGTATTTCGTACTTAGTAGAATGATTAATTGACAAATTTTATGTGAAATAATTCAAATTAAAACATTATTATAAATAACTACATTTATTTAACTAAAATTAAAGATGAATTAGTAAGTTCAATTACGATTTCAATTAATCTCAATAATTAAATGATCAATTAAGTGTTTCATCCTTAGTAGAATAATTAATTTATCAATTTTATTTTAAATGATTCAAATTAAGCCATTATTAGTAATAACAATGTTGATTTAACTAAAATTATACATGAATTAATGAGTTCACTTACAATTTCAATTAATCTCATCGTAATTACATGATTAACTAAGTGTATTCGTCCCGAGTAGAGCGATCAATCGATCAATTTTATTTGAAACAATTCAAATTAAGATATTATTAGTAATAACTAAATTGATTTAACTAAAATTAAAAATAAAATTATAATTTCAATTAATCTCATAGTAATTAAATTATCAACTAAGTGTATTCGTCATGATTAGAATGATCAATTGACCAATTTTATTTGAAATTAATCAAATTAAGCCATTATTCGTAATAAATAAATTGATAAAACTAAAATTAAAGATGAATTGATAAGTTCACTTACAATTTCAATTAATCTCATAGTAATTACATGATCAACTATGTGTATTCGTCTCAAGGAGAGTGATCAATCGACCAATTTTATTTCAAATGATTCAAATTAAGTCATTATTAGTAATAAATAAATTGATTTTGACTAAATTAAAGATGAATTGATAAGTCCACTTACAATTTCAATTAATGTATTCGTCCTTAATAGAATGATCAATTGATAAATTTTATTTAAAATGATTCAAATTAAGCAATTATTAGTAATA
>NW_025859125.1:47292-51754 GCF_002878395.1 Capsicum annuum
AAACATTAAAAAAATAACAAAAAACATAAAAAAAAATAACAAACACCAACAAATCAAGTTCCTCATTTTCGTCATAACTTAAAAGCCCTAATTTTTTACTTGTAAAAATAAAAAAGAAATGATGAAGAACTAAAAGTTGTTGTCGCCGGAGAATGTTGTCACGTCAACTGACGGTTGAAAGTCAAAAAGGAACGGGCAAGAACTCAAAACTATTTGTTGCCAGTGGTTGAAGTTGCACAAGATTGAAGGGAGAAATTTGAAAAGTTGTTGGTTGGGAGAAGTTAGAGAGAGAAACTATCAAGAGAAAGAGAGAAGAGAGATTGATTTGCAGAGGGAGGAAAGTTTTGTGGGTGTGGGTTAATTTGTATTTTTGAAAAGATTAAAAGTTTAAAAAATATTAATCAAGCCCACAATTAACCTAATCAAGTTTTTAAATTATGTTTGACCATTTAAATTGGTCAATATCACCAATCCTTCATTCAAGACTTAAAAGACACATTTCCTTCAATTTTCTCCGGTGACTTTTTCCCAAAGGAATATAAATTTCTTGTATAGTTTGTTGCATAGATTAAACTAAATAAAAAGTCAAACCTTGTTTGATACTTCGTAAGAGGCAAAAGGTCAAAAAATACCCCTTACCCATATTTATCCTATAGGATCAAATATATCATTCGCATTAAGAAACTCAATAAAATGACCTCTCTTTTTAATGATTGTCCGCCATGGTCTTTTTAAATCCAATGGTTGAAATAGATGCCACATGGCATGCCACCCAAGTATCAAATTCTTTTTTCTTTTTCTCTTCTTATTCACAAATGGAGTTTAATTTTCTCGAAAGTAACCGGGTAGTTATGCTTAGCACTCTCATTTAAGTAGGATCTAATATACACACCCTTTAATGCAAGGAATGAGGGAGAAAACTTGGGGTTTAGCCACCTTAAAATTTCGCAATTGAGTTCTAGTTTTGTGATTAATTATGTCTTTATGGTGTCATTGGTTGCATATTTATAAGAAACTAAGAATAATATATAGTTGTCATTTTGTCCATTAGCTGTGCTAACATACAAAATCCAAGATGCTAAACCGCTGATGAAATTGAAGATTACAAAGGGAAATTAGATATATGTGAATGCAATTGTCCTTGAATTGGTCTAGGTGGGAGTATGACACAATATGGAACAACATAAGCTCGAAAAATATAATTAAAATGCAATTGATATGTTTGATATATTTTTATAATAAGGATGAAAGAATTGAAATTCTAGATCAAAATAGAACGTGCGAGTATTAATATAACCGAATGGCCTTTTATTCTTCGAAAACCTAGTTTAGTGTTGTAAAACTATCGTAATGATAACCAAAGATAGAAGTGTACAAATGGAGAATCTAATAGTAGTAGTCTATTCTTAACATTTCTTCATGAATAATAAGGATATTTATAGCGAAAGTGAAGTTTATCCACTTAAAGGGTGGAGGATTAGTTGGCATATGACATTCTTTTTAGCCACATGGCATCTACTTTCATAACACTCCTCCTTGGATGTTCATGTAAAAAAAAATTTACTGAATACATATTTGAGTGCTGCCTCATTAAAAACCTTATCAGAAAAATTTAGGATAAAACCTTGGTTAAGAGAAAAAGAGTACAACGCGTATTCTTACTCCTCCAGAAGAAAACCCCGATTCAAATGGTTTAATCTTTGCATTCCAATGTTGTGTATCATCTTCTCAAGAGTTGAAGTTGGTAAAGATTTAGTGAACAAATCTTCTGGATTGTCACTAGAATGGATTTATTGTACATCAATATCGCCATTCTTCTAGAGATCATGTATTAAGAATAACTTTGAGAAAATGTGCTTTGTTCTATTCCTCTTTATAAAGTCTCACTTTAATTGAGCTATGCATGCTGCATTGTCTTCAAATAGAACTGTGGGTATTGTGATATCAAACTTCACGCCACATCTTTTGTTAATGGAATGTATCACTGATCTCAACCATATGCATTCTCTACTTGCCTTATGAATTGTTATTATCTCAGCATGATTTAAAGAAGTAGCAATAGTAGACTGTTTTATATATCACCATGATATAGCATTACCTTTGTATGTAAATACACAGCCTATTTGAGATCGTGCTTTATGTGGGTCAGATAAATAACATGCATCTCAATATATGTTTTATTCTATTCCAGTATCTTCGCATAGGTGAAGAACTATACCTTGCTAGCAAATTAACAGAAAATGCTATATCTAGCCTTGTAGCGTTAACAAGATACATAAGTGCAATAATAGCATTGAGATATGGTACTTCAGGACCAAGAATCTCTTTATCCTCTTCTAGAGACCAGAAGGGATCTTTACTCACCTCAAGTGATCGAATAACCATTGGAGTACTTAATGAATATACTTTGTCAATGTAAAATTGTGTCAAAACTTTTCGTTATAGGTAGTTTGGTGGATGAAGACCCTGTCTACTAAATGTTCAATCTGCAGACCAAGACAAAATTTTGTCTTTTCAAGATCTTTCATCTCTTTTTGACCTCTTCTGGAGTTTCAATGAGAATTATGTAATCAACACAAATAGCAAGTATAACAAACCCTGATGTCATTTTCTTAATGAAAATACAAGGAAACACTACTAAAAAAAAAAGAAAAATCGATCACACAAAACCGATCACGTGTTGTGGTCGGAAAAAAACCGACCACAAGTAGTCGGTTTTTCATAAATATTTTATAATTTTTTTAAAAAAAGCGACCACAAGTGGTAGCTTTTTTATTTTTAAAAAATAAAGAAATTATTTCATTAATTTTTATATTAATTATTATTTATTTTACAAATAAAAATTAAAAAAAATATCAAAACCCACCACTAGTGGTCGGTTTTTAATATTTTAAAAAAAGAAAAATATATTAAAAACCGACCACTTGTGGTCGTTTTTTGAACTAAAAAAAATTAAAAAGTAAATAATTTTTAGTAACCAATAATTATATATATGTAATCAAATATATATATATTATTTTCATTAAAAATAATTATATATATGTAATGTAATTTATATATAAATTTTTGAAATTACACTGATCACACGTAGTCGATAACCAATATAATAATAATAAAAATCAATCATTCTTAAATTTTGTGAAAAAAATTACACTAAAAAATATATCAAATCAAATAAAAAAATTACGTTAAACATAATATTTATCTTTTACTTATTTTTCAGTATATGGAATAAATATTTTCCTTGTATATACGTTAAATAACGTTAAACATGCATAATCTTTGTATAATGAATATGTGTGTGTGTGTGTGTATATATATATACACACACATATATATCATACCGTTGAGATAATGATATTATGTTACTATTTCAGTCATAATAATGTAATATATAACCGATAATTCATTAGAATATAAGGAACGTGTTCTATTATAAGGTAATATATACTTGTGGATGTGATATATATATATATACGTATTCAAGAGTTCATATATATAAATATCTTATATATATATATAATTAATCGATCACTCATCTACGTATGTATAAGAAACACATTGCATTATATTATTGGGTAATATACTTGTGTGCGTATGTGATATATATAGTACGTATTTAGAATTTAATATAGTCGATAGGGTGTATATGTGTGTATGTGTGTGTGTGTATATATATAGTTTATACATATTATACGGTGAAGGTATACTAATGACATACATAAGATAATGTAATCAGTTCATCAGAGTATTTGTGAAATACATTGTATATATATTATTATGGGATAGTAGAATCATGTATGTGATGTTTATAGTACATATGTGAAAGCTGATAGACAATTGAATATATGTATATGTACGTATATCTTGTGTAGTGACGTATGTAGTAATCGAAAACTAGATAACTAAATGTATATATCAGTATAGTTTGAATGATATTTTGATATATATCATACTATTGAGGAAATAGATATACTATTTTGGGTCAATGTAGACATGCGTATATTGTTGAAGTTGTAATAACGTAAGACTAGTATTACAAGATATATATATACATATATATATATATATACATATATATATATATATACATATATATATATATGTATGTATGTATGTATATATATATATAATATCATATTTAAAAGCTAATTAACTAAAAATTTATAGTAATTTGTAAAAGTTATTGATATTATTATACGATTGAGGAAATATACTACTCGTGTTAATGTGATGATAAAATAACTATTATCTGATTTATATATGTACGAATTGTATTAAATTAATTGGATGTTGTCCCGATACCATAAACAGTGTATGTACTGTGTATTTATATATATACGAATTGTATTAAATTAATTGAATGTTGTTATAAATATTATCAAATTTATTAAAATATTAATTTGTTAAAAAAATTTAATTTATTAACTTATTTTTGTAATTTATTAAATTTTAATTTCAA
>NW_025859125.1:51854-58776 GCF_002878395.1 Capsicum annuum
CTCCAAATCTCACACTTTAACAATAAACTCCTAATCTCCATTGTTCTTTCTCTTTCAAGGAAGTTTGTACTCAACTTTCAATTTTGGCTTTAATCCATTTTCAAGGAACTATTCCATCCTAAGTTTCAATTTTGGGCAAGGTAACAATTAACTTTCAGTAACTAAATTTAGCTTATTCTTGTATCCACAAACTCATTTTTTAATATCTAGAAATGCTAAACGTCTACATACAAATATCTTAGTGTTAATTTCATCAAACGGTTGTGGTTTGAGTTTTAGGGTTTGGATATTTTTTTTATTTAGCTAGATTTTAGCTAATTTTTGAAATTTGAGATTGAATTATTTAATTCTAGGCTTGTTCCAACATTAATTTGATTTTGAATTACCTAAATTTCGGTTAGTCTTGACACTTATTTCTCCATTTTACTCATTAATTGTTTAGTAGGTTTGGAGGAAAATTTAATTCCTATTTCTTTACTAAATTGTTGTAATTATTTAAGCGAAAGAGTATTCTGTGAAATAATTTTACTATTTGACAGATTTCGAATTCGATAAAAGGATTGCTTTGCTATTTTTTCGGGTGACCGCTTATCTCTTTCACTTTAATTTATGCCAAGCATAGGTAAGTTGATTTTTCTCTATTTTTTAATAATTAAGTCTTGTTATTGTACATATTGAAATCTAGTGAAGCCGTGTGTGGCCTTGTTCGATTCACTAGCATTGTTGTTATCTTCTTGTTATTGTTCATATTGAAGTCTAGTGAAGCCGTGTGTGGCCTTGTTTAATTCACTAGAATTGTTGTTGACATCTTGTCGGTCTTGTTGTTGCTTTTTTGGTGACATAGTCATTTGAAAATGGTTAAGTGTAGGGACTTTAAAGGAGATTTTTTGTTTTGAATGCGGCTGGCTTGGTGACTTAGTTGCTTGAAAATGGCTAAGTATAGGAACTTTAAATGAGATTTTTTATTTTGAATGTGGTTTGGTTGGTGACTTAGTTGCTTGAAAATGGTTAAGTGTAGAAACTTTAAATGTTTTTTTTTTTTTGTTTTGAATGTGGTTTGGTAGGTGGCTTAGTTGCTTGAAAATGGTTATGTCTAGGAACTTTAAAGGGAATTTTTTTTTGTTTTGAATGTGGTTTGGTAGGTGACTTAGTTGCTTAAAAATGGTTAATTCTAGGAACTTTAAAGTGATTTTTTTTGTTTTGAATGTGGTTTGGCTGGTGACTTAGTTGCTTGAAAATGGTTAAGTGTATGAACTTTAAAAGGATTTTTTTTTGTTTTGAATGTGGTTTGATAGGTGACTTAGTCATTTGAAAATGGTTTAGTGTAGGAACTTTAAAGGGATTTTTTTTGTTTTGAATGTGGTTTGATAGGTGACTTAGTCACTTGAAAATGGTTAGCTGTAGGAACTTTAAAGGAAATTTTTTTATTTTAAATGTGGTTTAGTAGGTGAATTTTTTTGTTTTCAATGTGGTTTGGTAGGTGACTTAGTTGCTTGAAAATAGTTAAGTGTAGTAACTTTAAAGAGAGTTTTTTTATTTTAAATGTGATTTGGTTGGTGACTTAGTTGCTTGAAAATGGTTAAGTGTTGGAACTTTAAAGGGGATTTTTTTGTTTTGAATGTGGTTTGGTTAGTGACTTAGTTGCTTGAAAATGGTTAAGTGTACAAACTTTAAAGGGAATTTTTTTGTTTTGAATGTGTTTGGTTGGTGACTTAAATGCTTGAAAATGGTTAAGTCTAGGAGCTTTAAAGGGGTTTTTTTTTTATTTTGAATGTGGTTTGGTTGGTGACTTAGTTGCTTGAAAATGGTTAAGTCTAGAAACTTTAAAGGAGATTTTTTGTTTTGAATGCAGTTTAGTAGGTGACTTAGTTGCTTGAAAATAGTTAAGTGTAGGAACTTTAAAGGAATTTTTTTGGTTTTGAATGTGGTTTGGTTGGTGACTTAGTTACTTGAAAATGGTTAAGTGTAGGAAATTTAAAGAAATTTTTTTTGTTTTGAATGTGGTTCAGTAGGTGACTTAGTTGCTTGAAAACGGTCAAGTGTAGGAACTTTAAAGGAAATTTTTTTGTTTTGAATGTGGTTTGGTTGGTGACTTAGTTGATTGAAAATGGTTAAGTGTAGGAACTTTAAAGGGAAATTTTTTGTTTTGAACGTGGTTTGGTAGGTGACTTAGTTGTTTGAAAATGGTTAAGTGTAGGAACTTTAAACGAAATTTTTTTATTTTGAATGTGGTTTGGTTGGTGACTTAGTTACTTGAAGTACTCTTGCTGTGATAGAAAAAATGGTATGTAACTTTTACAGTTTTAATTGTTTGTTTCTATTTAAATTTTTTTATTATTTGAACATTGATAATTTTTTTATATGCAAGAAAAAGTAAAGGGTAGGGAAATACCACATTATGAGCTATATGAGGAGACTCGTGTGATGGAAAAAAAAACCCGACTGATGAAGATGTCTGGGTTGAAGCTCGTGGAAAAGTTGTCCATGTAAGAAACAAATTCTGAATCTTTGAATCTTTTTCTTAAAGTTGATATTATTCAATTATAACTACTTTAATATTTTTTGACTTTTATTATTAACTTTACTTTGAATATAGAACAAATATATGCGTCTTGTTGTGCGTATCATATTAGTCAGCCTCCTAAAAGCCAGGGTGACCCAATACCCCAATATGTAGAGGAGGAGTTATGGGCAAAAGTTGTGGGTCCTGCAAATAGAGGCCATTTGGTCCAATACCACAAAAACTTTTTTGGCGATAATGTTAGGTGTTCGTCCCATCCTTTTAATGGATCTTCTCTATATAATTGTCTTAATCTTTTCTTTATTGTTTCTACCTTATCTATTGAAAATATAGTTATTTCTTTTTTATTTATCGAAAATACAACTAGTTCTATTGTCTCTTCTATATTTTTTTATATTTTCTAACTTTTGTGTAATTTTTTCACTTTCTTTTATCCAATCAGTTTTTTTCTTATTTCATTAATAACTCTTTTTGCTCTTACTTTTTGTTTACATGTTGTTGTAAACCACCAATCTGTTTTAGTTATTATATGTGGGTATGATTTATCTAAAAATGGCATTCCTAAAAGCATATCTTTTGATGTTAGTTCATAATTATAGGTTTCTTCTATTGTTATTATTTTATCCCATATCTGTATTTTTACATTCTTAGCTTTTTATGTAATTAGGCTTCCTTCATTATTAAATCCTTTGACTACTATTGTTACTTTTAATTTATCTCATTTACTTTCTGGTAAACAGTTGTATCTACATAAGTTTGCTTCTGCTCCTATATCTATCATAGGTGTATAATACCTTTTATAATATCCTTCTACTATTATTTTTACAAGTACATGTATTTTCATGTCATGTCAAAGTTCTTTTTATGAATAATTTCTCTTTATTATATGTTATAGATAATCGTGTATGTTCTATGTTGTATGGTTTTATTTGTTCTAACCATTTTATTCCTAATATTATGTCTGTTTTTTGCATTTCTTCCTTTATTTCAAATTCTATTTTTATTTTTCTAACTCCTATTATTATTTCTTTTTCTACCGTATCCTTAATGTTTATTAGACTCCTTGGTAGATCTAGCATATATTACTATTAGATTTTATTTCTTCTCTTTTTACTAGATATTTTGCTATATAATTTTCTTCTTGTCCTGTGTTTAAGAATATTAAATATTCTTTTTCATTTATTGTTCCTGTTATGTAATATTGATTTAAATTAATTGTTGAAGTTGTATCATAACTTTGTTCTTTTTGATGAGCTTGATGATTCTGTTTTTTCATGAGCTATTCTTTTTGTTGTACTTATTCTATCATTTATTATTTCTAAATCTTCTTCTATGTCTATATTTTTGTAACTATAATCATTATTAATTGATTTTACGAATTGTACAAAAGGACTTTCTATTTGTATTTTATTAATTTGATTTTTTTCTGTTATTTTATGTTTTAGAAAATGGCCCAAAAAACCCCCAACCTTTACCCCAAATCTCAAATACACACTTATACTTTGTGGGGTCCTATGTGCCCCATGAACAATTTAAAAATAATATTATTACCTCCCTAAATGATTACGTGGCATAGCGAGTGTATCTCATTCTCCTTGAGAGAGTGAGCACCGAAAATAAAAATAAAAATTTTATTTTCACCTTTCTTGTATATATATATATATATGCAATTTTTATTTTTTTTTCTTTATTTGCTTTATTCCTTATCCTCTCCTTCTCTCCATTTTCATATTCCTTCACCATCTTCATCTTCCTCTTTCACATCTCCATCTTTATTTTTTTATCTCCATTTTTATTTATACCGCAAATTCAATACTTTTCTCACCATTAATTTTGTAAGAGAAAATGGTCAATTACCCCTCCAACCTTTAGTCGAAATCTCAACTACACACTCAACCTTTATGAGAATCACATTACCCCTCTAGACATTTTTTAGTATATTTTATACCCCTTCAATTGCTGACGTGTCAATATAAACCAAACAATTACCCATGCGTGTGTACACACGCCTGGCTCACCTACTTTTTTAGTTCCCTCCTAAAATGCTATTTTCATGGATTCCACTCACATCTCTTAGCTCTCTATACACACACACGATCTACAACACTACACACAGAGAAATGCACACAATACACAGACTACTACACACAGCCATACACGAGAAAGGGGAGAAACAGTGAAAGACTAGAGAGAAAAAGATGGAAAAACAGCCATATCGAATTCAACAACAACAAATCGGATCCAAAGTTCCAAATTACTTATGCAGATTCCCGATCTTTCACAAAATTCAAATTGCAGTACAAATTCAAATCAATGCATGCTGATAACACTGCATCCACTACTCCAGAAGCGATGAGCTTTTTCAGTTGAACAAGCAAGTGTTGAGAATTAACAATTTCATCTTCAGTTAAAAAATTTCTATTATGTTCATCTTCAATTGGTGAAAAATTGTGATTGCCATGGAACTTGAGACAATCTTAATAAGTTTAACAATTTCACTACTCTGTCAAATATCTGGTACGAATCGCAATGAAAAAAAAACAAAGAAGAAAAAAAAATGGACATATCTTCTAAAACTCGAAACTCGAGATCTGGGTTTCTTAGTTGTAGCAGCAGCAGCAGAACTCTTCTTCACAGTTGCTGGCATCATTTTTGTTAAATTCAACAAGTGTAATTTGCTCGGTATTTTGAGAATTGAGAAATAATGAATTATGGGAAATTTGATAAAGCTGTGAATGGTATATAAAGGGAAATAATGAAATCTGATTCGAAAATAGTTGTCTATGATGCGGCGTTTGTGAACAGTGAATTACCAAAGAACACTTCGATTTTTGGATTAAAATTGTGGGTGATTATTGGGATATTTGGTGGAGCTATATTTGTTCTCATATCCAAGAGATGAGATTTGGCATTTGGAGATGAAGGATTATGTTGGGTTTAATTAGAGAAGACAACATTAGTTAATAATTAAAAATAATGACATGTATTATACATGTGGCACCTAAAAATGCTAATTTTGTAGGGTTGAAGCCCCAACTGATGCGCCTATTAGGGGTGTTCTCACCTCCCATGACAAGTCAACAATTGGAGGGGTATAAATTACAGTAAAAAAATGTTTAGAGGAGTAATGAGACTCTTGTAATGGTTGAGTGTGTAGTTGGGATTTCAATCAAAGGTTGGAGGGGTAATAGACTATTTTCTCATTTTTTTAACTATCATTTTTAGACCCACTAATTTTATTTTTTTTGTGAAGAAGGATAAATAATCCCAAGTGTTTCCATCAGAATGGCTTCACAGCCGCAGGTGAAGCTTTTCCGGCCACCAAATAAGTTCCAAAATGAACATACCAGTGATATTCACCAACCCCATAAACAATTACACACATATTAATCTCACAATTCTCTGAAATTTGAAAAGATTAAAGTGTTCCTTGAAGTAATTTCTGATGAAAAGTGAAAATTAGTTCAAACATTTATGTCTCATGAGGATTTCGGATCGACTAAAACGATTTCGAACCATGAAATCAATATTATATCTCAAAATCAATATTTATATTTAAGCTTTTTTTGCACTGTTTCAACATTAAGATTGATTTTTGAGTTGTGGGTTTCTTGATTTTGTCTCTTTTAGCATCAAGATTGAATTTTGAGTTGTGGGGTTTGTTGAAATTGTTTGTTTTAACATCAAGAATAAATTTTGAGTTGTGGCATCTTTTGGATTTATCAACAATGATGAGACAAATGTTGGAGAATTATCGAAGGAAATGGGAGAGGGTGATTTTGTGAGGGATAGTGAGTTGTTTGGGTGAAATTTTATTGAGGGTTAATTGAAGGTAGATGAAGTCATCATCTTCTTCTGAATCTTCGTGTAAGAGTGAATTGAAGTACATGCTGCAAATGCCCTTTTGGATCTTTATGCTAAATGTGGGAATGTGATAGAGGTAAGCAATTTTTTGATGAGTTGGATGATGATAGTGTAGTGTCTTGGACATCTTTAATTGTAGGTTTGGCTGGCAATGGTTTTGATTCCATAGATTGAAGTAGGATAAAAATTAAAAATGGTTTTGATTCCATGGATTGAAGTAGTATAAAAATTAAAAAAAATGATAAAAATGATTAAACAATAAGAAAAAGTAGGATAAAAATAATATTTTATATAAAAAAAAATTACAGTATTACGTGGCATAAGCTGATAGGCGCATGCAGCTCACTCACTTGTACAGATTTGGGCATGAGTTTTTAGACGGGCATATATTCTATTTTTAAATAGTTCAGGGGGGTCATAGGACCCCCGCAAAGTATAAGTGTGTAGTTGGGATTTGGGGTAAAGGTTGGGGAGGCTTTTGGCCATTTTCTCTTTTATGTTTTGTTGTTAATACATATAGATTTTTACATCTTGCTG
>NW_025859126.1:0-337 GCF_002878395.1 Capsicum annuum
TACCATTTGGATATAAAAATGCACCAGGTAGATATCAACATTTTATGCACAATTATTTTAAACAATTATCTAATTGTATAGTGTACATAGATGATATATTATTATATACAAAAACCAAAGAAGAACATTTAAAATTATTGGAACAGTTTACAGATATAATAGAAAAATCGGGAATAAGTCTAAGCAAAAAGAAACCTGAAATTATGAAAAATCAGATAGAATTTTTAGGAATACAAATAGATAAAAGTGGAGTAAAAATGCAACAACATATAGTACAAAAAATAATAAATTCGAAAGAAGAATTAGATACAAAAAAGAAATTACAATCATTTTTTAG
>NW_025859126.1:437-2532 GCF_002878395.1 Capsicum annuum
TTAAAATTATTGGAACAGTTTACAGATATAATAGAAAAATCGGGAATAAGTCTAAGCAAAAAGAAACCTGAAATTATGAAAAATCAGATAGAATTTTTAGGAATACAAATAGATAAAAGTGGAGTAAAAATGCAACAACATATAGTACAAAAAATAATAAATTCGAAAGAAGAATTAGATACAAAAAAGAAATTACAATCATTTTTAGCAGAAACTTTAAAACCACTACAGAAAAAATTAAAAAAAGGATATAGAATATAACTATGATGAAAAAGATAAAAAACAAGTTCAAAAAATAAAATTACTTTGTAAAGAATTACCAAATTACAATTTCCAGATGAAAACAGAAAATTTATATATATAGTAGAAGCAGATGCTAGTGAATACAGTTACGGAGGAGTACTTAAATATCGATATGAAGCAGAAAAGATAGAACACCATTGTAGATACTACTCAGGTACGTTCAACGAGACAGAAATAAAATGGGAAATAAAGAGGAAAGAATTATGTTCATTATATAAATGTTTATTAGCATTTGAGCCATATATTGTATATAACAAATTTATTGTACGAACAGATAATACACAGGTACGCTGATGGCTAACAAAGAAAATACAAAATTCAGTTACAACAAAAGAGATTCGGAGACTAGTTTTAAATATATTAAATTTCACATTTACAATTGAAGTGATCAGTACTAACAACAATGTTATTGCAGATTACATATCAAGACAAAGCTACACAGACTGAAATAATAGAACAAGATACTCTAGAAAAAATACTTAACACCCTAACTACGCTTTCAATGAAAGTGGACAGTATGGGTAATTAGATAGAAAAGCTAAAGACTAATGAAGATAAACTGAAGTCTATAGCTACAAATTAGCTAACTCAGCAGTGTGCAGAGCTATGTCGATCGGAAGACATTAAAGTTCCAGAGCTAGAAGGAGACGTTGGGACACTCCATAAAACCCATAACATTTATCAATCTACTTCTGCAGGTACAAGCAAAGGAGTTAATCGACCAAGATGTCATAATATAAATATGAATAAAATATTTGAAAAATCATTTACACCAAAAACACAAAAAGACCATTTATTCATGCCCCCACAAGTTAACACATACCGAGATAGCCTAAACCAAGACAAAAAAGTATACAACTACACCGCCTAGAAATACATAGAAAATATATACAGAGTACAAACCTTTCTAAACCATAACCCCAGAGCTACAAACATCAAAGAACCAAATACCAACCATATAACCCAAAAATTACAAGGATATAATAAACTAATTGCACTACCCAAAACTAACCCAAGCCTAGTTAAAACCTGTTTTGACTATGGACTACTAAATACTATATATACCCAAGACGGAGAAGAGCTAACAGCTATGGAAGAATTATACAAGATATTCACCACCTACAAAAGAATAACAAAAGGAAATTTATTTTATATAAAGTGTTATACTGCACCAGCAGAGATATTATATGACGAAATAAAACCAGTTATACAAGTTGTAAAGATAGGATTAACTAGGGATATGATTATACCGGAAGATATTACGCAGCAACCGAAGATACCCAGAATTGAGATACCAGATTTTTATGCAAACAAATGACTTATTGGACTAGCTACGATCATTCAAGAACTAGCAAATAATTATACTAACGGAAACCCAATATGGAGCTATTATTCGAGAGATCATCACATGATTTACTCAAATTCAAAAGAGCTACGACAAGCAGATATGGAAGATGTAAGACAATGGATAATGACGCTACTCAACCCAGAAAAACAATCTACCGCAAGAGTAATAAAAAAAGGATTTATTTCATACGGACTGCTAACAAGATATTGTAAGATAATTGGACATAAATATCCAGATCACCAATGTTCGAGGTGTAATGGATAAGATAATATTATTCCAGAGGTACACCTAGAATAAAAATCAAGAAGACAAAATGTCAGCTGGAAAGATAAAATAAGGAGCAATAATGGAGCAGATACGACAAAATCAACGGAGACAAGATACTGTACAAAGTCTGAATTATTGTACAATAATTCAATCAAGACTTTTGTACAATAATTCAGA
>NW_025859126.1:2632-3106 GCF_002878395.1 Capsicum annuum
CAATGTTCGAGGTGTAATGGATAAGATAATATTATTCCAGAGGTACACCTAGAATAAAAATCAAGAAGACAAAATGTCAGCTGGAAAGATAAAATAAGGAGCAATAATGGAGCAGATACGACAAAATCAACGGAGACAAGATACTGTACAAAGTCTGAATTATTGTACAAAAGTCTTGATTGAATTATTGTACATTGATTGAATTATTAAGACTTTTACGTAGATGTAGGAAAATAGGTCAGGCCTATATAGCCCCTTTTATTGACTTTTCAGTTCCCAGGTTTATAATTTTTGTAAAGTTTGGATGTAAAGATACTTTTTCGTTCTATAAATAAAGAAGGCAGAAGGCATTGCAAAGGCAAGCCTTCATGCGTTGAAGCAACTTTTCTCTCCACTCCAAATACTTTACTCAGTTAATCAAATAAACATATTCCAATGGAAAAAGCTATGGAGGAACAAAACTCAGAAATATCA
>NW_025859127.1:0-1050 GCF_002878395.1 Capsicum annuum
GATCCTAAAACCAAAAGAATTACCAGTCACAAGATCTATTATGAAAGGAGTTATTTTAGACGAAGCTATGGATCAATTATGTAAACAGGTTGGCCAAAGATACGATGACCACATATGCAGCAGATGTAGTGGAAGACATAACTTTATTCTAGATGTGATGCTACAATAGCAAGAAGATAAAAAAACAACAGATACGACAAGAAGAAAATAACAACGGATCAATAATAGAGAAATAAAAGAAAAAGGAGACAAGTTAGAAAGCGACATATGGAAGAATAGTTATTTTTTCTTAACTTATTTTTACGTAAAATGTATAGCATTATTAGAGTGTCATTATTACTCTTGACTTTTTGGCACCTATCATTACTAGTCTTTTAAGACTTTTTGATTTCTAATTTTTGTAAAGTAGTTTTTGTAGAATTATATTAGAACAGGTGTAAAGTTAAATAGTATACGCATTTTCATTTTTAGGTTATAAATAGACGAGCATCCGCTCAGATAAAGAGCAAGTCTTCATGAGTTGAAGCAAAACCCTCTCTTGTACACAAAACTTTTGAATTATTTAATAAAAATAGGTATATTTCTAAGGAAAAGCTATGAATCATCAAACAGCTATGGAAAATCTAGAATTATCAGATTTATCAGAACAGGTATTTATATTTGTGATTATGAATAACTAAATTCATAAATTCCTAACAATCATGATATGATAAAATAAGTTCATGTTAGTTATTTATTGTAGAATTATTCAAAAAATAGCAAGTTAAGAAGTTTATTAGCAAAGTGGAAAAGGAGAAAAATCCCTACGAACTATGCCATCCTAAAGGTGAAACTGGTGAGGCAAGAAAGCCGTGATAGGAGAGTAGCCAGAGTAGAGGTGTTGTTTAAGAAAAAAGTATCCAAATTACCATGCTAATAGTGACCGGAGAACATGTTATTTAAGGATAATCTAGTATACAGTAATCTAAAATGATCATATTTTGTTATGTGAATGATTGAAGGGAATATTTTGAAAAAAACATCATATGAAAAATGAATACTTATTTATCT
>NW_025859128.1:0-1312 GCF_002878395.1 Capsicum annuum
ATCCATGACTCAAAATATCCAACAATTCATTTTACAAAAGTAAATCTCAAAATAAATAAACAAAACTATTAAAGATAACAACTCCTTTTAAAAATAGTTGGTTGATAAATTCTCCAATTGTCATTAATTTCAATGCAATAATTGTAGTTGATCGATATTTTCTCCAGATGTCATTAAATTTCAATGCTACAATACTGAGACAAAGAGGAGGAGCTAATATCACCCTCATCACTATTAATTATAATTCTTAGTTACTATATTTTTCATACTTAGGTTATATTTGTTCAAAGGATGGTGATCATTCTGAGGGAAAATACATCACCTTTTTGTTCATACGTGATATAATTAGCAAGTTCTATAGTTAACTTCTATTCTAATAGAGAGTTTGACGGTGATGGTGAAAACGATGATGACGGTATAAATGTGGCACCTGATGCACAATCTCAAGTTATATATGTTACTATAAAATTATGAAGTATCATACTTTCTATAAGGGAAATAAGTTAAGAGGGGGACAAGTTAATTCCAGTATTCTTCTTTAGTATAATAGGAACGTTTATCTTGTCGTTCTGTTAATTAATACTTTTAGTTAGGAGAATGAAATAATATGTTTTTTTTATTTACTCCTACAAATAAGTTATCAATTATCTATTCCTAGACCATCCATACGAAAGAAGATTGTTAAGTGTGTTAACATTTTGCTTAATAAGTAAAATGTTTTCATTTATTGTCTTCTTCTTTTTATTCTCATATCAGCAGTTCGCATAGTGGTTCAACGTTATGTCGCTTAAGCAAGAGGTCGGCGAATAGAGCAAATTCTGTGGCCAGTTCCCTACCGCAAAATGCGCTGATCGAGGAACGAAGGATTAGTCTCACGGCTGCCGGCTGTGGGATACCTTGAACAACCAAAACAATAAAAAATAGCTGTGGGATACCTTGAACAACCAAAACAATAAAAAATAACACATTTTATTAATTTGAAGTTAATTATAACTAGAACACAAAATATTGCATATCAAAATTGAATAACTAATTGTGGGCAAGTGCGTGCATGTTGGACGTGTATTTTATGCTAAATTGTGTAGAGTTTTTATAAAAATTAATCAGATTGCTTTCATAAGCTTTCCGCGTGTTATTTAATTTCCTCAACAACGTGTATTTGTGGGCTTCAGAAATTCCCTCATCGTTTTTATTTCATTTCGCTCCGTCTATCACCTAATTATTATTTATGTACACTCATTTTACAAAAGTAAATACTATAAAAATACAAGATTCAAATAAAACTATTAAAGATGACAGCTCTCTTTAAAAA
>NW_025859129.1:0-1993 GCF_002878395.1 Capsicum annuum
GATGTTCTTTCTCTATTCTTGCAATTCCACTTTCCGAACAATTTCCTAGCCTACTCCAAAAATTCTATTATCGGCAACTCACGTACTAGCTTCAATTTACCATTTATGCACTCCACTATATTTGAAGTCATCATTCTACCACGATTAACAGGTGCATACATGCGTACCCACTTTTCAAATCTAGCATCCTCAAGATAAGACTTTACCCTCTTATCAATCTTCCTAACTTGATTCCAAAAAAAATCAAACTCATCTTTGCGGTAAGCCTTGACCATAGCATAGTAAATATCGCTAAGTCTATCTTTACTCTGCCTGAAGTTTGTGCAAACATTCTTCCACAAGTGCCAAATGAATGCGAGGTGCGGCACATTCGGATATACAACACTCACAGCCTTTATTATGCTTTCATGATGGTCGGATACAACACACATACTATCGCCCTCTCCAAAAGCAATTCTGAAGTTCTCAAAAAACCAAGTCCACGAATTATCGTTTTCACTATCAACAACACCATACGCAATCGGCAGAATGCGTCCTACAATTTTGATAATATAAAAAATTAATTAATCAGATACCAGTAAAAGATTTCTCAAAATAAAAAAATAATTTAACTGAAATTATGATCTTAATTACATCGCAAAAATAAATATACATACAAATAAATATAAATTACCTACTCCATCAAGAGTGCTTGGGAAACAAATATACCTTTATATGCTCTACTCAAATGCGCACCATCAACCACAACTATAGACCTGCAATACTCGATTCCACTTTTCAAAGGTTGCAATGCAACGAACAAATACATAAATTTATTATCCTTGGATTTATGCATTCTAATATGTGAACCTGGATATACGAAATTTAACATGTATACATATCGAGCCATTTATTGATAACCATCCACAGGTTTCCCCCTTAAAATCTCAATCGCACATTCTTTAGCTCTCCAAGCCTTCTGATAGTTAATGTCTACACCAAAAGCATTTTTAATATCTTCGATTATATCATTCGGGTGTGTATTCTCTTATAGTTGACAAGTTTTGGTGCAGTAAAACCACTAATAAACCCAAATATAGCTTGAAGTTGAGTAAATACACGATGTTTCAACGAGCATGTGTGAACATCTTGGAGAAATCTAACTTTAAATAATTCTGTACCCCGGCGACATGACGCTTTAAAGATCCAAACACAATTCTCCGAACGGCATTGTAGGACATAGCTGAATATTTGTTCAAATTATTCTTCTTAATAAATATAGAAAAAATAGATTTCTATATTTATTAACAACATTGACTACTTGTATAACATGTATGTAGAAATTTTGCAACATGTATCTAGGACATTAATATGTATCTAGGACAATTCTGATATATATGAGAAAATAAAATGCATCGAGAAACATAATTAAACATAACTTCATAAACTGAGATACAAGATGAGCAAAATGTATTATTTTTCATAACAAAATGTATCTCAGCTTGAAACTTACTCAACATATATCTTGTAAATTTACAACATGTATCTAGGATATTTATACGTATCTACAACATTCCTTATAACACACAACAAGAAATATAATTAATCATAACTTGATAAAATGAGATACAAGATTAGCAAAATGTATCATTTTCATAGCAAAATGTATCTCGTCATTAACAATCCTTCCTAGTTAACGTACACAGAATTACAAAGACCTGCTACCAAAAAAAAACATACCTTTTCTTGTCCGATCTTTTGGCATAGTAATTAAAGAAATGCTCAATTGCAAATTGCTCCATAACCGAAATGAGAGTACACTTGTCCTTGTATATTTGTCCAACCTTAACATAACTATGATTTCAATCAGTAATGATCTTGTTCCCTTTGCTATCCAACAAAGTCATAGGATAAGTAGAATTAGATTTATAACAAATTATTTCTTCAACTTTTTCATATGGACTTTACAAACACATTACAACACCAACTTTCCCATCAAAAAGCATTTCACTAT
>NW_025859130.1:0-1959 GCF_002878395.1 Capsicum annuum
ACTGAGAGTTTCAGAGAGTATGCGATCAGATGGCACGAACAAGCTGCTAGAGTAAAACCACCAATGAAAGAAAGAAAAATAGTAGAGGTGTTTATTCAACCGCAGGACAAAACATATTATTAACACTTGTTACCTGCATTAGGCAAGCCGTTCATTGAGGTTCTTAAAATGAGGGAGATGATAGAAGAGGGAATTAAGATAGGTCGCATTGTGAGTTTTCCAACATTGAAAGCGACTACTCAAGTAATTCAAAAGGATTCAGGAAGTGTTGGGGAGAAAAAGAATGAGGAAGATGCATCTTCAATCATAGTTGGACAGCAAGAAAGGTCAAGAAGACCACGACGTCGTTGATCTCAGGCTCAAGCTCAAGTTTATGCCCAGGCTCCACATAATCACTCCCAAAATCCATTATACTCTGTTCCTCCACATCCATATCCAGTGTATAATGCACAACCACATATTTAACCCTCATCTTACCCACAATGGCAGACCCCAATGCCCCAGAGTCATCCTCTAACTCCACAAACATACCAAAACCCTTTTAAGCTAGATTTTCTATCCAAGCCAAACAATGAAATGAGGCAGAAGTCGAGAGATAGCTTCACACCAATTGGAGAGTCATATGCCAGTTTATTTCAGAGATTGGTACAGGAAGGAATAATCACTCCTCTCCTTGGGCACACCTTTAATCGGCGTTCAAGAAATTTTGATTCTAACACACGATGTGTGTATTATTCTGAGGCTCAGGGTCATAGTATTGAAGATTGTCGATATTTGATAAGAGAAATTGAAAAGATGATTCATGATGGATCAATTATGGTGCAGAACATTGATAGTGAAGGAAGCTCTAGTCATGCTGATATGCAAACCAGCGGCTAAGTTGTCAAGCTGAGCAATTGAGAATTCACCTATCTCCCTACTAGGAAGAGGTCTGGTAGTTCGTTTTGTCTTCTTTTCTATTTTTCAAATTATTTCAGGGTTGTAGTTCAGGATCTATCTTGTTTTGTCCCTTTGTCATTTATGTTCAAACCCTTCTATCTTACATTTTTATTAAATAGAGTGTCCCCTTTTTCTTTGTATTTTAAATATGTACTGTTTGCTTATTTTTTTACATAGTACATTTTATGTTGACTCTAGTGATATGATATGCTAGTAAGATTTACAGCTATATCTTAACATCCAGTTTAAGAATGAACATTGAATCAGAGGGTTAAAGTTAGAAAAAAAGAACATTTGATGAAATAGATAGAGTGCTGGGGCATTTGGTGATCAAGTTGAAACCTTCTTTGAAAATTAAGGCTATTATTTTGAAAATTTTGAGAAACACTTGGTCATCAATTGAAAGACATATCTCAATTAGGTCAAGTAGTGAATATGTGATCCTATGTCAAAAGGAACAGGAAGAAAATCAGCTCCACGAAGTCATGAGTCCTTTAGCATAAGGAATGTACAACGAAAATAGAGTTGTTTGTTTGACAAGTGTAGAAAAAGAAGTGACATACATGCTCAGTTGAAGTTAGTGTTGTTAAAGTACCACAAATGATCTTCATCTTTCGTTTTCATATTGCATGATATGTACTTGCATTTTTAAGGATTGATGTAACGAAGGCCTTTCATTCTACTATCCAAACATCGTGTCATCCTTTGTTTACCCATTTGAGCTTTAGTCCTATTTTCTTTCATACCCCTCTTTTGGAATCAATATACTCAGCAAAGCTCGAAAGAAAAGTGTCGAGAAAAACAATAGTCAAAAAAGTTTAAAAAAAAAAAGAGAAAAAATGTGTCAAAAAAAAAAGACGAAAAAAGAGTGTCAAGAAAAATAGAGTCGAAAAAATCTCCAAAATAAAAGAGTCAATAAAAGAAAAGAAAAAGAATCAGAATCAAGCAAAAGAATAAGCTGCCAGAACTACGCATGATCTGATTCTCCTCCCTCGGGGGTGAGATACGTAGGCTGCCCTA
>NW_025859131.1:0-2342 GCF_002878395.1 Capsicum annuum
ATTAAAATTAATTATGGTATTACATTTATTTTTCTTCTAAGAAAAATAAAACTTAAATATGGTAAGAAAATCAGGGCAAAAACCCTAATAGAATCTACTCTATGCGCACATTTTCCTGTATGAAGAAACAACAGGTTCGCCTGTTCTGGCATGTCCGAAGCAAACGTAGGGTAATCTCTGTACGAACCTCCTGAAACGAATAGGATCTAGAGCGTAGTGTGTATGCAGTAGCTTCTGTTGCAAAATGTGTCCTAAAAAAGAACTAAAATTATTTTTTTCCAAATCATCAACATCATTTGCAGTTTTATCATCTCAATGCTGTTGTATACATGGTTCTATTTGGAGTTTCATTGTTTTACAAATTTTCATCTTTCCATAAAAGGGTCAGCCACCCCTCTACTCGCAACGTCTTTTTGATTTTTGGATCAGATACTCATTGCTTTTTCCCACATAGGAGTAGAGGGTGTAGAACATGCAACATTTAAAATAACTATTGACAACATTATGAACTTGAGTGCACCAGGAAAGAAATTGAACGAACTGGATATACTAAAACTATAGTTAGACTGATGCATTGTTAGAGTACGAGCCCTACTAATTGCCTATTTGTGGAACAAGTTAGTAAATGTGGTTCACAAAAGTGAATACTGAACACAGTGTTTTTACGTGGAAAACAACTGGCTCAAGAAAGGTGTAAAAAACCATGACATGTACCTCTACAGGATTTGACCCAACTTTACTATAATACTTGAGCCTCAACAATCAACAGAATTACAAGACTTCTTGTTAACTAGGAATTAAAATTTCTAACTCCTATCAACACAAATCTTCCCAAGATAAGTGTCCCCAAGTCTTCGAGTTCCCAAACTTGAAGACACAATTCCTAACTCAGTGTATAGATCACTGAGACTAGAAAAGTTACTCATTACACCTCAAAGAACCAACTCACTACACAAATTCTACAACTTGCTAAGTAAGAGATCTGGTTCTTCTTCAAGTATGAGAACTGATATCCTAATTGTTGAACATACTTTTCAGTGATTTTTCTCTAGTGCTTTTGAATTCATTTCTTGTATTTGAGCACCCACCTCATGGATTCCTTCAATTGATATCAAAGTCTATCTTCAATAGGACTTCAAATAGTTTCCTGCTACTGGTTGCCGACCCTCTCTTCTTCTTTCAATAGGATTCCTCTTTTCTCTTTCTTTAGGACTTCTTGTTCAACTCAACTTCTGCACTTCTTCTTTTTCAACTCAGCTTCTGCAAGTCTTCTGTTTCAACTCGACTTCTAATGTGATAAATGTTATCCACTTCTTTTTGTACGCCAGGTCATCATAGCAATAACTTATCTGCAGCTGACCTTGGTTAAGTTGGATTGAATAGCTTTTACCACATGTTTCATTCTCATGTCTATCATCAAAACTCCACATGCTCTAACAATTTACCCCTTTTTTTATGATGACAAACATAGTAGTATAATACCACAAACCTAACATACTCACCAAGAAGTTAAGTAAAGTAAACAAAATGAAACACAGATTAGTCAATTGAGTTATAAGTACTGTATAATTTGTTCTTCCCTCTTTTGACATCATCGAAAAACTGGACCAATGAGTGAAAAAAGTCTTATAATTCATGGCCACTGGGGCTATCACTAAAATATGAAGACTTAAGAGCAAAAAGAACAAGCAATTTATTGATAACACATAAGTGAGCCACATAAAACAAAAAGAGACTATTTCATTGATAGATCAGAATATAATAATCACAGCCTATAATAATTAATAAGAGAGAACCAGCTTAACCAAAATGTATGAATGAAATATGCCTAAGGATACTAAGAAGGCTCAAGTGGATGAGGAATAAGGAAGAAGGGAGATCAGCTTCTTAATTATATCTGCTTTTTCAGCTTTTTTCTGTTCCAAAAGGGCTATGAGGGAGGCAATTTGAGCTTAAAGGACCTGTTTCTCCTCCTCATAAGTATCCTGAGCAACTACCAATGCATCTTGTGCCACATCCACCTAACTTTGCTTGGCAACAAGAGCATTCCTCAGCCTTTGCAAAGGATTATCAACACTCCTCATAGCAGCAGGTAACATAGCATGGTTCACAGACCTAATAACATCCTTTGTGGTCTGCAATGACCATACTTTGACAAGAATATAAAATTCCTAAAAAATAGGCACAAGTCAGAACTCATACAGTAAAGCATGGCAATTTGCATCTTGAAACCCTTTGTATGAGCTTAATGATGAGGGTAGGAAGATCAATCAGAATTTGAGAGTCTAGCAGTTCCATCAGGGTGAGATTAAGAAAATTTACTACAGTTCTCCTTTCCTATC
>NW_025859132.1:0-1415 GCF_002878395.1 Capsicum annuum
AACATTAGTCTTTTAATTTGTTATGTTTCTAATGCATATTATATTCATGCCTTAGTTGAACTAGAAGAATAATATGAAGGGTATTAATAGTCATCTGCTTGTAGGAGTGGACATAGAAAAGAGCTTGAAAAATTGTACATTAATTTCATATTTTTTTCTTCTATTTTTTATGAGTAAGGTCGTAAAAATGATGTTGCATTTTTTTTTTCATATTTCTCTTTATATATTTCTTTATTTTGTATGTTATATGAATTTATGTTTTCTCATTGTAATCTCTTTGGTTCAAAGTAGTAACTTATAACTTTGTTAGATATATTTATTTTTTTCTCTTTTTTTTGGTCCGTTTACTTGATGTAAGATTGATATGTTACTTTGTTTTATTTTTTCATTTGTTATTTCTATGATTTATTTTTATTTAATAGTTTGTATGAATTTTTAATTTTTATAACTTTATAATTTCTTTTGATTCAAAATAGTAGCTTAGGACTTTATTGAACATAATTACCTTTTGGGGTTCTTTACTTTCTAAAAATGTGTGAATATAATTTTTTTTTCTTGAATTTTCATTTACAAAACATTCCTTATGAGCTTTAAATAACACTAGAATCTACATAATAATGCTGAGTTTTTTGAGTTCTCTTTCTTTTTCTCCCTCCATTTCAAAATTAATGAATTGTTGGGGTATGCCACACCCCTTGAGTAAAAATTTCAGGACATAAATTGTAGGTTACTTTTCACTATTACCCTTTTAATTGTTCTTAAATTACTCTCCTAGAAAATTTGAAGTACTTAAGAATCTCATTAAATGAAAGGATAAAATTGAAAGAAATTTTTAACTTATCTCTTGAAGAGTGAACAATTCATTTATTTTAAATATTAAAAAATAGCTCAACAATTCATTAATTTTAGAGTGAAGGAAGTAATAATTTTTGGCTATTAATTTTTTTATTTTTTGACAATTTTCTCTTACTCTAAATCTTATTGTAGAATAATAAATATGACAATTAATCATTCATTTATATTCTTTAATATGGAAATTAGTGGGCTTTATTTTCATTATTCCAACAAGTTTTTATCTTCATAACCTCTAAATAATTAATAGTCATATGCGTGACATTATTTTGTACTTCATATTATAGTCATAAAAAATAAAGACCTTGTAAGACTTTGTACAAAATATCTTACCTTTTTAGGTAGCTGTATTTTTGACACTTATTATATTTATTCTTTAATTTAATTCAAAAAAATAAGGTAAAAGCTATTACATGATGATCGACCTGTAGGAGTGGATCTAAACAAAAGCTCGAAAGATTGCACATTGATTTCATACCTTTTCCTTATATCTTTTAATGATTAAGGTAGTATAAATGATGTGTTATTTATTTTATTGTACGCTCTCTTTGCTATTTCTCTTT
>NW_025859133.1:0-1319 GCF_002878395.1 Capsicum annuum
CTTTATTAATCTAGTGTTTTCCATGAGGAGTGATTCTTTCTGAGCATTTAGCTTCTTGAAATTCTCCGTCATAGAAGAACAATAGTTGCAGAAAATAATCTTTCCTGTCTCTTTTGTAAATTATACTGAGGTATTTGATCTGGGTTCTGTCTGAGTGATGGTGATATATATTAGTTTTGTGGCTTTGGTAAAATCATTAAAACCTTTGAAAAGAGGGGTTTTAAAACCTTGTATTGAACCTAACACTTTTAACCATGTTTGAAAAATTTTGTTAGTCTTTCCATGAATGACTACATAATATTTAAACTTAGGCCTACTTTTTTCTGCCATGTAATGGCGTAAAGAATTCATGGATGCCATAAAATTATTACGATTTTGTCTATTATAAGATATCCAAAGATTGTCTACTAAACACTTCTGGGGTCTATCTAGAATGTAGTCTGGTCTTATTCTAAATTATATGTTACTCTCAGGGTAAGCAATTAAGTTAAATGTTCCGAAGTGAATTCTTTCCATTGTTTCTAAAGATTCTAGTGGTCTAAAATTTAAATTACCTAACATCGTCTGTTGATATGAATTTGAAGACGAAGCTACGCCCTTGACTTTATCTGCAGGAGGTTGTCCTGTTGGTCTCATACTGAAAACAAATGAGTCGGATTAAACTTATTTATTTATTCCCAGTTTTAATCTACTTAACTGGTCTGCTAATTCATTTTCTTTACCTTTTATATGTTCAGATACGATATTCTTATAAACAGATATGGTGTTTGTAAAATTTAGCCATCTTCTTCTACTACTAGTTTTGTCATTTATTTTTTGATGAAATTTAACTATAGCTTCACAATCTGTTCTAACTAAAATTTCTTCTTTATTTAGAATATATAACTTAAAACTATTTAACCCATATATTATAGCTAATACTTCCCTTTTTCTTTATATGCCCCACTCTGATAACCACATATTTGTTCTTCATTTTTATTACTGTATTTATTAGGTCGTGCTTTTAAGATAGCTCCACATCCTAAATCACTTCCATCTGTTTGAATGATTAAGTAATCTGATTCTAATGGAATTTTTAGGTCTGGAATTTTTTTAATTTTTTCTTTTATTTTTTAGATTAATTTAATGTCTTCTATATTGAAATTTTTCTGCCCTTTACTACCTGTCTTTGCGTATAATGGTCCTGCTATTTTTCCTAAGTCTTGAATAAAATTTCTTGCATAATTTACTAATCCTAAAAATTTTTGTAAATCTTTTGTCTTTTCTAATTTATTTGGCATTTCTAATACCTTCTTTGCAATGTGTGGTTGGAGTTTTAC
>NW_025859134.1:0-4469 GCF_002878395.1 Capsicum annuum
AGTCATGTCATGTAATAGCTCAACGAACATCTGCCTCTTGATTTTGGCTATATCTGACGGAGGATTTCCAAAACTCATCATCATTGTTGAAGGGTTCTTCATATAGTTCTGTCATATCCAGAAATTAAGTCTACCTAGACTTTGTCACAATTGGTGGCTTCAAAATCTTGGCTTTAACCTCTGGTGCTGGGGAATTTGAAATATATTCCAGTATTTAGTGGAAATTTTGAGGTCTCCCTCAAAATTTCTGCCCCAGTTTAGAGTAGTCTGAGATGATATCATCTCGAGTGGATCTGAAGTCTTTGCTGATCTTTATCCTCTTTGTTGGATGTTGACCCACACAAATATGGGCCCATGCCTTTTTGAAAGTTGTAAAACACGATATGAAAATTTGAGACATAAAAGGGAGGATCACGGGGCCTCCTCCATATCATCGATGATTTCAAAAACTATTAGTCATTGTCCTTTCATCTACCACGACGGGCGATAAATTAGGAGCGGAGTGAAAGTCCAATTTTGTAAAGCCTCTCCTGGTGCAACCTTCTTCATCTCATTGGACTTTGGGAAATCATCTGGTAGAGCATTGGATCCTTCGAACAGATCTTCTATCCCATCCTCAAAACCATCATCATTTGACATCTCATGTACGGGAAATGACTGGTACGAGCGCGGCAAAGGCCTAAACAGATTCTCCTTTGAATTATCTTTGATCTCATCTTCTTTTCTTGGTTGGTACTCTATTCCATGGTTAAAAACTTTTTATGGGACCATAACAGGCTTAATAATTCTTTCCAAATCCTTACTTAAGAAGGCCACAACTTCCTTTATCTTCTCCACCTCTTCTGTTCCTTTGAGTCCTTTTGAATTTACCTTAGTGATGGTCTTGCTAAACGTCCATTCACCCTCTATTTCAATCATGCTAACTATAAATCCCCCATGGTTAGGCAATAGATTACTGTTAATATTTGGTGCCGGCGACTGAAGTGTGATGACTTTCTGATCGATCAAATCTTAGATCTTATGTTTCAAGTTAATACAATCCTCGGTATTGTGCCCCGCTGCTCCTGAATGATAGGCACAATTTTGATCGGGATGATAAAACTGGGAGTTGGGATTGATAGGCTTTGGCTGTATTGGTTGCAAATGACCAGTATTATTCAATCTTTCAAATAATTGGGTGTGGCTTTCAGTTAGTGGGGTGAATTTTCGGGGAGGTTTCTTTTCGTGGTTTGGATGTGGGGGGTTATAATGGCTTTGATTTGTAGGAGGAGGTACTTGGTGAAAATTTAGAGGCGCTTGGGAATTTGTTCGGTTATTTGGAGGAGTGGATTGGAAATGAGACTGATTATTTAGATGTGGAATTGGGTATTGGGGAAAGATATTTGTCTGTGGAGCTTAGTATTGGGGTGGGCATAGAATACATGTTGAAGGCTCGGTGACGGCGGAGAAGAGAACACATTCCTATAGTTGATCTTTCTTTTTGTTTTTGCAATAGGATTAGCAGAAATCGTGCCTACATCTTTCTTTTTCTTCTTCGAAAACATGGCAGCCCCAGACGATGCCTGGGTCTTAGCAATTTTTCCTGTTCGAATGCCCTCTTCTAATGATTTTCCTATTTTTACCAAATCCGCAAAAGTTTCCCTGACAGCTGACACCATTCTAGTATAATATTCTCCTTCTTGCGCGCGAGAGAACATGGATACCATTTCTTCCTCGGACATGGGGGGTTGTACTTTGGCAGCTTCTTTCCTCCAACGAAAAGCATAGTCTCAACAACTCTCGTGATTCCTTTGTTTGATCCGATCTAGTGAATATCGATCAGGGACTATTTCAATCTTGAATGCAAACCTGTCAAGGAAACCCTTGGCCAATGCTTTCCAACCAATCCATCTTTTCAATTCCTGAGACATGAACCATTCTAAGGTTTCTCCACTTAAAATCCGGCTGAACAAACGCATCAATAGTGTTTCATTTTTCCCTACCCCAACCATTTGATCACAATACCTTCTCAGATGGGCCATTGGATTTTCGGTGCCATCGAACACTTCAAATTTAGGGACCTTATACCCTTCTGGTAGATCTATTCCAGGGTGAACACATAGATTATCATACCCTAAACCGTCGTAGTCCCTCATTCTATGAGATTATTTGATCCTCATGATCTTTTCATTCATAGATAGCAACTTCATTTCATGCTCGATCCTCCACTCTTTCTCCTTCTCATAGTAATGGTCCATCCCGGGATTAGGAAGAGGTTTATAGATATCAGGGGATATGATGGCATGAAGAGAATTTGGAAGGGAGGCTTGATTTTGCGAATGAAATGAAGTGGGTTGATAAGTGGGGAGGACGTTTTGGAAATTGGGAAGGTTCTGTGGACTTTGCGAGTAGTTTGGCAAAATCTGAGAAGGATTTTACGGATTTGGAAATGAATTTGGGGGATTCGAAGGTGGGTTTGACGTATTTTGTGGGTTTGAGAGTGAATCTTGCGAATTTGGGAATGTATTTTATTGATTTGAAAATGTGTTTTGAGGATTTGGGAATGGATTTGGAGACGGGTTCTATGGGGTCAGAGATGGATTTTGCGGATGGTAGGAGTCAGGGTTATTTTCACGATTGTTATTTTGGACAAATGAGGTAGCGGAGACGGACGATACATTATTTGGCTGATCCCCAAGAGTAGGGGTGCTGAGGGGTGGAATTTGGAGTGGAGTCCCGTGTTCTCCTGGAACGGGAGCATTGACGGTGATGGCCAAGTTAGCTAAATCCCTAGTGCGATTTATTTCTTCCTGAAGCATTTCTAAATTTCTTGCAAGTTCCGCAATTATCTCATTCTGTTCCACTATTACATTGTCCCTGATGGTCAATGTGTTTTCTTCATCATTTCCAGTCATTATTGAATGATCGTCAAAGGATGGGATTTTATGTTCTTTTGACCGGGTGAAGTAGGAATGTTCTGCCAACTTATATCAACATGGAGTAGTTTCTATTATCTGTAAAGTAAAACAACTCAAAAGCAGATGTGTTAGTTTCCGTATGTGATAAGTAATGCAAAATATTTGACAAGAAAAAACCACGTAGAGTTGTTTGAGTCATAGCCAAATTCATCCATAGGAGCATAGTGGATAAACTTGCCTTTGATCCAAACAAACACACATAATCACATAAGACAATTATATTACACAAAAACATTATAATAATGCGTATCCTAACTGAGGTGGCCCTTTTTGAGCCAAGGGTTCAGGCCTAACGATTTTGAAAAAAATATATGCTTCCTTAAAGTCAATCCATTATCCCCCAACTTATATAGACACAAAAAAGGCATAAATGCTTACAAACGATAACAAAAGAGGGATGCAATCTTTAGGGAAAAAGAGAAATAACATGAAAGAAGACAAGCTCCCATGCAGAGGATAGAAAATACTAATTCCTGAGTGTTTCTTCTATTAACCTTTGCCTTCTTATATTGGTGACGTCTGTAAACTGTGACTTAGATGCAACTTCCCAAATCGATCAATTTCAATTCTTTCGTCAATCGGTGTACGATTGAGGCATCCTTATACAATAGTGAGTAAAGCAAGTTTACTCCCGACCTCCAAAGGATAATGAATTGAATTAGACAGGCATATATTTTCTTCAACACATAAATATGGTTCGTCTATAATTGACTCGATGTCAATAGACGCAGGGCAGGTTTTCTAGTGGGCCCAATACCCCGCTCGGGTATTGGGTCATCCTAGGCTCATGCCTAAAATAGGGTTTTTGTTTCGTTCTATCCTCGGTGTCTAGAGTGGGTTTGCACACTGGTTTCTCAAGCGGACAACTTGAGTTTGAAAATACAAACAGCGTCAGACGACTCACGTGCTAATAAGCCGTTCGTATTTCCAACACATTTTGAAATTGAACAACAAGGACCGGGACATCCACGAAACCCCAAAACAGTTTAAATAATGCAGGGATATGCTATGAGATGCGATAGTTAATATTTACAAAATCGAAACATATAAACACATAAACAGTTAATCAAAAGATGAAATCAAACATTTGGTTAGAACCTAGTTGAAGATCCCCAGCGGAGTCGCCTTTTTTGTTTCGCTAAGAAACTTTGACTTTTGAGAGAAGAGTCGCCACTTAATTTTGAAAAGGAATTAAGAAACCTTTAGAGAGTTACTTCAAACAATTCAAAACAGAAAAATCATTTTAAGTTAGAAATTCTAGATAAGAGGTTCCTATTAACGTTTTAGGAAGGTGTTAGGCACCTAAAATGTCTGCTAACTTGCGGTTATCCGGACTGTTTGAAAATCGTCTTTTGATTAGCTTAGAGGTCAGGTAGTGGAGGTGAAGCGGATCAACGATAGGTTGATGACTATGAAGTTGGTCATTCGGGGGTTTACCCTGAACGTGTGTAGTGCCTATGCGCCGCATGTGGGATCGGAGGGGGAGGAGAAGATGCGGTTCTGGGAGGCTTT
>NW_025859135.1:0-1154 GCF_002878395.1 Capsicum annuum
TTTGGCTATTTGGCACAGAGAGTGCATACACTCCCTTAAAAAGCGTGAGGAATTAAAAGAAGATTATAATTTTATTTTTAAATTTTTTTATGAGATGTATTTTCCTATTTTTTTTAATATTATTTTTATTCTTTTATTTTTTTCTTTCTTTTTCTTCTTCATAAGCCATCCATATATTGTCATATTTTCTTTATTTCTGCCCAAAATTCCCACACACATTTTCAGTACCACCATATCTTTCACCATTCCTCAATCTTTTACTATTATCACTTGCATTCTCTTCAATCTTTTACTATTATCGCTTTCATTCACTTCAATTTCAAAACTTATCTAAAAAATATTCTTACATTTTAAATAATTTTATAAAATTCATTACATTTTAAAATGGTTAGGAGGTATTATTTAAATTTTTCATCCAAGCTTCTATCTAGCTCCTTAAGATTTTTGTTTAATTCACTGATTCATTCAAAAACTTAATTTAATTTTAATTTTGTTAAAGTTACATAAAATATAAATAAATTAATTGATGATATTCTCAAACTTGTAATTTATTTTACTCTGAAAAAATAATAATTTTTACTATCAAATCTAATAAAACTTAAAGAATATAAAATTAAGTTAGTGGATGAAGAAGAAGAAAGAAACAACGGAAGAAATCAAGAAGAATAAGGAGTGTGGGGTAGCGAAGGCAAATTGTAGTCAAGAAGTAGAAAGAGAAAGAGAAAGAATAAAGAAAAGAATAAAGTATTAAAAACAAAAAAAACATTTAAAATTAATTTAGCATATGTCAAGTAATAATTAATGTGTGATTAACATCAACTCTTTAAAAATTTAAGTTTGTCCAAAAACGATGTAAAAGTACCATTACAAATTTGTTGGAGTGTGAATTAGGATGCCTGCAATGTTAAAGTTATTTTAGTAAATTTAGGACAACTTTAGTGGTAATTTTATGTCTTTTTTTTTACTTTTTATGATGGTTATTTTATTACATGCATTAAGTATGTATATACACTATGTATGCATATCTATGTGTGTGCATATTTAAGCTTTGCTTCTCTCTTATTTTCTATTGTTTGTATAAGGTAAATGAGTTTCGATTGTCACTAATGAAATATTCTAAATAATAAATTAAAATTTATTTACAATATAAGTAA
>NW_025859136.1:0-33370 GCF_002878395.1 Capsicum annuum
TTTGGACTATTGATGCATGTATAAATGATTATTGAAAATTTACTTGATGGAATTATCTTATGACTTTAAGTATACTTGTAAACTTGGTACATGGTGTTGTATGTTGCGAGGTAGTGTAAATTTGATATTGATATTACTTGTTTATGTTGGATCGGGTACCACGCCGGTACAGATATATTTATGTTGGATCGGGTACACGCCGGTACGGATATTTATATGTTGGATCGGGTACCACGCTGGTACGGATATGTATATGTTGGATCGGATACCACGCTGGTACGGATATGTATATGTTGGATCGGGTACCATGCCGGTACGGGTATATATATGTTGGATCAGGTACCACGTCGGTACAGATATATATATGTTGGATCGGGTACACAGATATATATATGTTGGATTGGGTACCATGCCGGTACGGATATGTATATGTTGGATCGGGTACGACGTCGGTACGGATATGTATATGTTGGATCGGATACCAAGCCGGTACGGATATGTATATGTTGGATTGGGTACCACGCCGGTACGAATATGTATATGTTGGATCGGGTACCATGCCGGTACGGATATGTATATATTGGATCGGGTACCACATTGGTACGAATATGTATATGTTGGATTGGGTACCACGCTGGTACGGATATGTATATATTGGATCGGGTACCACACCGGTATGGATATATATATGTTGGATCGGGTACCACGTCGGTAGGCACGATCCATGGATGCACAACCTATAAAAAAGAAAAAAAAGACAGATGCATTTAAATCATATAATATAATGATTTTCACAGTTGGGCTATTTTTTTTTTTTTTAAAAAAAGACCCATCTATTGCATAGTTTGCAGTATATGGTTAAAATCCATTTAAGCCTGGTTCAAAGCAACACATGGATAATCTGATGAAAAGTATCAATCATCTATTACAACAGTTGCACAAGACGGCTAATCTGTTATGCAATAGATAATCTATAAATTGCAACAGATGAACAATATGTTATCAGATTAAACATCTATTGCATAATTTGCAGTAGATGGTTAATCTTTTAGGAGTCGGATTCAGAGAACCAAAGCAATAGATGGGTAATCTGATGCAAAATATACCCTGTCGCAACAAATATCCTATCTGGTGTATAGATATAATATCTGTTGCACCAAATATAACATCTATTCAATATCTTTCTTATCTTTGAGTAGAATTAATTTACTTGAAGAAGACGTACTGCATCATCCGGAGGGTTAAAGAGACCAACCTCCTTAATATTGGTGTTGCTCTTTGCAGCCAACCACCTAAACATCCTTGGATAAGAAACCTCATCCGGGTAGTCCATTAACTGCTTTCGAAGGGGAGGAATGGCTTCAAATGCCCAAGCCTAAAAAACATAAACAGGAAGCAAGCAAAAAAAGTCATAATAACTATATTTAGTATAAATTAATGGATGAGTAAAATTAGTGATTAATTTTACCATGAAAGCCCAAGGAAAGCCGTATAATGTGGTCGTCCCTGAGGATAGCTTTGTCAGTAAAAATTGGACAGTCAAGTTGAAGTTGTCATATCCCCAGGGATAATTGTTTAATTTATCAAAATCCTCAGCACACGCCAACAAATCATCTTCTATGACCTTGTTGACGTCTCTTGCCAATATAACCGAATGGGCAAACCAAACTAAGCACAATTGATCCCTGTACTGCTCTGGTATGATTTTATCCTCGAGATCTGTCAACAAATCCGATGCTTTATAGCCACGTCGAGCAATGTCAAACAACCCATTTATTTTTTCCTTGTATTTTCTTGCCTTGGATCTTTTGCGGGGTGGTGGTCCTTTTGGACGATGGAATCTCAAGCCCGTCACTATGGCAAACTCTTGCAAGCCAAAACAAATAGGCATGCCACAGTAGTTGATTCGAATTTCATCCATCTTCTTTTTGCCCCCTCCTCCGGATCTTTATCATCCCCCGCATACTTGATCCTATGATTGAGAAGACCATATACCATCATCATAGGGAAACAGATACGGGCAGAGGTTTCTTCAGGTAGCTCAAGAAAGCATCCAAAGCAGCTCTTCTTAAAAAGTCCGCCTATGTTTTCGTTCTTCATAATTTTCATAAAATGTTCAAAATTTTTCCCATCTGACATTTAAGTACAATTTGACCAGTTAGTTGTTTTCCTTCTGGGTCATTTATCGGCATCGCAAATTGAAACCTGTCAATACTAAAAGTTTTGATAGGATCATGCTGGGATGTCGATATTAACTCACGCCCCATCGGTGATCCATTATCATCATGTTGATGATCATCCTCTTTCTCTTTCTCACTCTCCAATTCCTTCTCTTTCTCACTTTTATTTTCTTTATCACCATCTACGGACCCTTGTCCACCTCCCGCAATATTGTTTTTACATCTCTCCTCAGTTTTACTTTTCCCTGGCTGAGATTGTTCAGGAAGCTCCTCCAAATCCCTCTATACTGTAGCCTTTTTATTAGTGGTCAGACGTTGATTCACTTTCACTTTTTTTTTTCTTTTGGGAGACATGTTTTACCTACAGACAAAGAAAAATTAAAATTACATTATAATTGATGTATGCATAGATTTTAAAAAATACATTACAAACACTACGAATACCGACACACCAACAGCCACCACCAACCAATGCCAACAAACAAACAAACACCACAAATACCGATCCCACCGACAACCACCATAAACACCACCAGCCAATGCCACCACCAGTGCTACCACAACGATGACCACCACCACCACCACCACCACCATCCAAAAATACCACGACAGTCAATGGAACACTGCGATGGAAACTAGGGATTTCTCGAGTTCTTCCTATTATTTTACCATCAAAACTCAAAATTGTAAACCCATTCTTGAAGATAATACAACTAAAAGTTTTATTTTTTATTATTAACTTAAAAGCCCTTATTTTTTAGAAAAAAATAACAAATATAGAGCTCTTCTTGAACTCTGTTGACTACGAAGACAAAGAAAAAGATTGATACAAGTAAGAATGAAGTCAAAAATAACACCTATGTGGTCGAAAATGAGAAGAAAAATGATCTGTTGTGAAGGGTTGAGCAAATTTATTGAGTAGTTATTGTCTGTACAATATTGTTGAGTGAGAGTAAGAGAGAAAGAGCGAGACCTCGAGCTTTGAAATGATGAAATATTTTGTATGGGTTGATTTGTATTTTGGAAAAGAATGACAAGTAGTTTTGAAAATGTAAATTTGGTTTGAATTGATCTTAATTATTTTTAAAATCATAAATTATATGCGTGATTTTTAACCCTCTCATCATGCAATTGGCAAAATGGTAATTCAATTGAAATTGTATAAAAACAATTGAAGTTGTAGTTGACTGAGTACTCTAGGAGGTGACCCTATGAAAACTCACCCCTAACCCTAGATTAATCAATTTAGGTACTATTAGTCTAACATATGAACTCAATTGAAATTGTAAAAAATAAATGTTCAATATGTTGCATTAGATTTCTTATCTGTTGTAAATTATCAATCAGATTAGGTAACAACAGATTACAAATCTGATGTAAATTATCAAACAGATTAAGTCATCTATTGCGAAAGATTATCCATCTGTTGTAAATTATCAAATAGATTATCATATGTCGCAACAGATTACCCATATGTTGTAAATTATCAAATAGGTGTTGCCATCTGTTTTGGCTGACCTTATGAGAACTCACCCCTAGTCCTAGATTAATCGATATTTTACCCTATGAGAACTCACCCCTAGTCCCAAATTATTCAATTAAGGTATTAGTACCCTAGTCCTAGATTAATCAATTAAGGTATTAGTCTAACATATGAGGTAGTAAGAATCAGTTCATCTCAGATTTATCGATCGACGACTCTGGTCGGGAGAAATGCAATACCATCTCATCATGCAATGACCAAAAGACTCAATTAAAGTTGTAGTTGACCTTACGAGAACTCACATTTGATTAAGGTATTAGTCTAACATATGAACTCAATTGAATTATATATAAGCAAATGTTCAACCTGTTGCAACAGATGTATTTTCTATTGGATCAAATCAAACAGATTATGTTATCTATTACAACATATTACGCATCTGTTGTAAGCTATCAAATAGATTACGTCATTTGTTGCGACAGATCATGAATTTTTTGTAAACTATCAAATAAATTAAGTCATCTGTTGCGATAGATTACCCATCTATTATAAATTATCAAATGGATTAAGTCATATATTGCAATAGATTACCCATCTGTCACCCCTAGTCCTAGATTAATCAATTAAGGTATTAGTTGAACATATGAGATAATAAGAATCGGTTCAGCTCAGAATGATCAATTGATGACTCTTGTCGGGAGGAACGCGGTATCGTGTCATCATGCAATTAGTAAAAGACTCAATTAAAGTTGTAGTTGACCCTATGAGAACTCACCCCTAGTCCTAAATTATTTAATTAGGGTATTAGTACCCTAGCCCTAAATTAATCAATTAAGGTATTAGTACCCTAGTCCTAAATTAATCAATTAAGGTATTAGTCTAACATATGAGGTAGTAAGAATCGGTTCGACTCAGAGTTATCGATCGATGACTCTAGTCGGGAGGAACGCAGTACAGTCTTATCATGCAATTGACAAAAGACTTAATTAAAGTTGTAGTTGACCTTATGAGAACTCACCCCTAGTCCCAGATTATTCAATTAAGGTATTAGTACCCTAGTCCTAGATTAATCAATTAAGGTCTTAGTCTAACATATGAGGTAGTAAGAATCGGCTCAGCTCAGAGTGATCGACCGATGACTCTGGTTGGGAGGAACGCAGTACCATCTCATCATGAATTTCCAGAAGACTCAATTAAAGTTGTATTTGACCCTATGAGAACTCACATCTAATTAAGGTATTAGTCTAACATATGAACTCAATTGAAATTATATATAAACAAATTTTTAACATGTTGCAGCAGATGTCTTTTCTGTTGGATCAAATCAAATAGATTAGGTAATCTGTTGCAACATATTACGCATCTATTGTAAACTATCAAACAAATTACGTCATTTATTGCGACAGATCACGAATCTGTTGTAAACTATCAAACAGATTAAGTTATCTGTTGCACTTAAATGTTTTTAGATCTTTTTTTTTTATAAAATAATTTAGGTATTTCCTGTCCGAGATAAAATAGTTAAAATACTAAGGCGGTAAAAAATATTACTCGGTACTACTTAGATAACTCAAAAATCTCCTGAGTGAGTAGTCTTATCTGGTCTTTTCAATGTCACCGTCTCCTCATGCCCCTCAAAAGTTATTAATGAATATTTAAAACCCCCATATCTAGAACTCTCTCTCCTTCAGCCATAAAGTAGTCTAGACTCAACTCATCACTCTTCTTTATTCTTTATTCTCAATTATATTTGTTGTTTCCTTTTTCCTCTCTTTTCTCTATTCTTTCGGATGAGGATCCTTTAGAATCTTAACAAATCAATATCTTTTATTGACTGAACTGGATGTTCTAATCTGTTTACTTTTTTGATATTGCAGGTATGGTTCACTGTTGCTCTTTTCATCTCGTCTTCTTCTTTGTATGTCATTTAAATTAGATAGTTACATCTGTTGCTATTAATGATTTACCCATTACCAGTTTCCTATTTATTGAGAAAATTGAAGGAAAGGTGACTTTTAAGTCTTGAATGAACGAACCGTTGTTTTTATTAAAATATGTGAAAAAAGTCATCTATTGGGAGAACTTAAAAAGCCTTGTTATCAGTATAGTTTTTTTATGTCTTTTGTTTGGTACTTTAGTGGTGCTGTTGTTGGGGGTGGTGGTTGTGTTGGAACATGTGGTGTTTGTGTTGTGGATGGTGTTGGAACATATGATGTTGTTTTGTTTGTTTCTTTTTTGTTGATACTGTTGGTGGTCGTGTTACAACAGTTTCCTCAACTGTTGCAACTGATGAATCAGCTGTTGGAATAGAAGGAGCAACTGTTTGAAGAAATCAAATCAGTAGCAAGGCTGGTTTGATTTATTCCAACAGATGACCTATCTGTTGCAACATGTCATCTATCCTGTACAAACGATGCCTTATCGGTTGAACAGATAGGTAATTTGTTGCATCATATTGGTCATCTGTTGATTCACTCAATTTTGTGTTACCCTTTTGTAATGTTCTTTTTGTCCTTCTCTTGTTTGACATCAAATATATTTCTCTTGTTTGCAGACAAAAGGAAGTGAAATTGGATCCGCTTTTGCCCGATCAACATTAAAGGCTAGAGTAAAGATGGGTTCGGAGAAATAAGCTGCTTGCAGATGGAACCACTTCATATGTGGGAGGTATGTATGACTGATCAGCCTATAATGAAAACACACATCCAGTATAATAATTTTGTGAATGTTTGTTATTTACCTATTAGGCATTAATCCTTCAACCAAGAAATGGCATTTTACAGTTAAGATTGTTAGGTTTGAACCATTTAGGCTGCGGGACCAAGATAGTGGTGTCGATACCCCGTTATAATTTAATGATAGTTCATGCTCATGTTTTTGTGTTAAGTTTGGGGAAGGGTTCAAATTTTTGGTGGCAGTATAAATATCCAATATTGATTGGACTGGTTTTAATGGCGCAATGGACTTGTTGAAAGGCCTTCGAGGCCTCGCACTACAACAAACAATGATGGATCTAATAGAAATTTCCCTTATCCAAATTTATATGGATGAGTTGTTGGAGGAGACTATTATACAACATAAGGTGTTTGGAGAAAACCTATGTGGGAAGAGGGAGGTTGAGAAGGCCATATATCATCTCAGTCCTTGTTTGACAGGATACACAGGGTCGGAAGAAAAGTGTAGCAAAATTAGCTTATGAAATTGACATGAAAAATGAAAAAACTAGATGAGATGCGAATGTGAAAGTGTATCCAAAAATGAAAATCCATAAGTCGTTGAAGAAAAAGAAGAATGGTCAAGAGGAATTGAGCTAGTCATTAAGGCCACGCTCGCTAGTTGCATTCTCGAGAAAAGTGTCCAGCTCCAGTCCTATTGACCCTTCTTTTTTTCATCGACTGACGGATTTTTATATTTTGATACACTTCCACATTTGAAGCTCATCCAGTTTTTTCGTTTCTCATGTGAGTTTCATTGGCCAATTTCGCTACACTTTCCTTCCTACCCTCTGTTTCCTCTTAAACAAGGTCTGAAATGATATATGGCCTTCTCCACCTCCCCCTTCATGCATAGGTATCTCCCAAGCACCTTCTACTATAAAAAAGTCTCCTTCACCAATCCATCCATATAAATTTAGACCAGGGGAATTTCTATTGGTTTTATCGTTGTTTTTTGCATTGCAAGACTTCGGAGGCCTTTCAAGAAGTCCATTGTGCCATTAAAACTTGTCCAATCACTATTGGATATTTATACTGCCGCTAAAAATTTGAACTCTTCCCCAAACTTGACACAAAAACATGTGCATTAATTGTCATTAAATTGTAACGGGGTATCGATACCACCATCTTGGAACCCTTCGGCTTTATCAGTTCGCACCTATCAAATTAAACTGTACAATGCAGGATCTTATTTGAAGGATCAGTGTCTAATCGGTAAAAAACTGCATTCACAAAATCATTGCACTTTATGAGTGTCTTTACGGTAGCCTGATCAATAATATACATAACTCACACACATGAAAATGGGATCCATTTCACGCATCTTATTCTTTCTACCCCATCAGGACATGTCAGACAGTGTTGTTTATTCATCTGCACGAATGTGATGACTACTATTCATAAAATCATTGCACTTTATATGTGTCTTCACGGTAGCCTGATCAATAATATACATAACTCTCACGCATGAAAATGAGATCCATTGCATGCATCTTATTCTTCCTACCCATCAGGATAAGTCAGATAATGTTGTTTATTCATTTGTATGAATGTGATGATTACTATTAAAATTAAGGTGTGAAGAGTCGTGACTTTTTATCTTAACACATTCAAAACAGCGGATGAATCAAAATCTCCATCTGTTGTAACTAACGAATCAGCTGTTGGAAGAAATCAAAATATCTCTTCTAACATATGATCCATCTATCGCAACTGATAATCTATATGTTGCAACAGATGGTAAATCTGTTGCGATAGACCAGACTTTTTCTTTTTATTCATCTGCACGCATGTGATTACTTCTTGCTAAAAATGTTTGTTTCAATTTAGTTTTTCTATTTATAAAATCAAGAGAATTTTATTATATTCTTCCAAGATTACCCCTATTATTAAATGACTACATAAAGTATATTATTCACATTTATACTTTCAAATCATAATTAATAAGGCTAATTTGATAAAATAATCACCTAATTTATATTTTTATTAATTGGTGTGCCAAGCCCATAGGGCCCAACTAATAAGCAATAGAGGGACTATTAAAAAGAGGTGAATACTTTTTATCTAACACATTCAAAACAGCTAATGAACTGAATACTCCATCTGTTGAAACTGAAATTGATGAATCAGTTGTTAGAAGATATCATAACATCTCCTCCAACTTATACTTTCCATCTATTGCAACGTATAATACATAAGTTGCATTAGATGTCTTATCTGTTGCATATACAAACCATCTATTGCAACAGATGGTAAATCTTCTTTAACCATAGTCTGTTGCACATTCAATCCATCTGTTGCAACAGATGCTAAATCTGTTAAAAATGCTGGATGATATGTTGTAACAACTCAATAATAATTGCTTTTATCGAGTCTCAAACCTCTATGAAAAGGTGAGAAGTAATTAGTGTAAAAGAAAAAGTCGTGACTTTTCACAGAAAACAAAATGCCACTAGGTTGAATATAATTAATATAATGGAGTTGAACAGTCCTACCTTTCGGCCTGACACGTCTAGATTATAGGTCCCTCCTTAATCTTCATTCAACTCTATTTATTTCTTGCATTTTTTCCTTTCGTGTGACATCTTCAACCACTTCTCTTCAAAGAGCATATTCCTTTCTCGTTGAGGTAAGTTTTTTTCTGGTGTAAATTTACCAGTTGGTCGTATACGTTGTATTACATTTTGAACTTTTTTCTTTACATTTGTCAATTCATGCGTGTTCTACATATGGCTGATTCTTTTTTGGACATTGCTATTCTACGCGACATAGTGCGGAAACTTCAAAGGCAGGTTAATGACCTGCAGAGCGAGTTGGTCGCTGTGAGAGCGATGATGTTCAGAGAGATGCAGAGGCTGATGAGAGCCCTGCTGCTGCGAGTTGATTGGCCGACTGTCATTAATGATGATGATGATAATAATAATTAGAATGTATTTTTCTTTTAGCGTATGTATTTTAATTTTTCTATATCGGATCTATACCTAATGTATTTTATTTTTCATTTAATGAAAAATTTACTTTTAGTCAGACTTTGAAGTTTTAATTCTTATTCAATTTTCATTCTATCTATTTTTTCTAATCTAATACATGTTAACATGTCGACGGTTGGAGGCAATGTTGAATCCAGTAGCACTAGCAATTTTGGCTTTTGAGTTCTTTCAACAGATGGACCATGTGTTGGAACCGATTGGTCATCTGTTGGGTTTCAACAGATTATCCATCTATTTTGACAGATTTGTCATCTGTTGGAGGAAAGCATTCCAGTTGGTTGTGCAACTGTTGAGAATAATTGTGGTCTTCTGTATTATTTAGTTGATGCTTTGCCTCTTTTTATTGATGCACAAGTTATTTTAAAAAAAGACATTTTATATATAATAAATGATAACATTATGTTCACAACAATGAGTTAAATATATATAAGTCCACAACAAACAAACAACAACACAAGTTTCTACAATTACAACGATCATGGTGGATTATGATTCGGGCATATAGTTCTTTTGTGGCCAGCGCACTTACATATGGAGCACTTGTTTCTTCTTAATAAAAATGATTCTCCAACTCCACGCCTCCTTTTATATGGCTTTCTTCCCGATTTGATAGTGCTCGGGTCAATATATGGAGGAGGTATTAATCTCCCCATAAGCTCTACTGGAACAACCCAAGATTTTTCGGAAGGCACCGGAGTAATTGCCCATTATATACCATTTCATATTTTTCCACTAAATAATATTGAGAGGAGTGCTCGTAAACTTCAGGTCTATATTTATGGCCGTATTGAGCTCGAAGGGCTGCCATAGCATGTGGACAAGGTATTTTGTCCAAGTCAAAAATTTTACACGTACAAGATCTTGTTTGAAGATCGACCGTGGCAGAATCACCTTGACCGGTGATACGAAATTTGTAATCTGCTATTTTATGAGAGAATAACCTATTCCCCAAACTGATGTTCATTGATATTTTATTTTCGATTTTGAGAACAAATCGGGTTCTTTTTTCTGGGCACTTGAACTTCACACACCTTTTGTTACAAAAATCGCTATACTTCTCACTTATTTTTTCAAACATATCCTTGATGGGAAATTCTCTTTCATCGCCAAATAATGAATTCACCAATTCAGCTATGTTTGATGTCATAATATTGTACCTATAGAAAAGAATCACTTAGTACGACATCAAACTAAACTTGTAAATCAAACAAGACATTAAATTCATAAGAATGTACCTATTTGCTGGACAGAATGCCCGGCTCCATCTCTCAAAACCGACACGTGCGAGAAATTCTGCTACCTTGGGATTCACATTCGCTATTTGATTAAAATGGTCTAAAAACTCCTCTCTATTATATTCTTTAGCTGCTCTATAAAAAAGGGTGACGATTCTTTTGTTGTGATAGTTGTTTCGAATGTTCTCTCCAAGATGTCTGATGCAACAACCAAAGTAAGATGAAGTGAAGAAAAGTGAACCCATCTTTGGAATACTCGGATGCCTATTCGATACAAAACACAACTCTTCAGTATCTTCGATGCAGCGTCGCAGTTGTTCAAAAACAATCCATAAGAGGCATCACATTCCTTGTCCGCTACACAAAAAGCAACAAGAAAGATGTGATTCTCCGCATCCTATGCCACTGCCGCTAGCAGAACTCCATTACACCTGCTCCTCAAGAAGGTACCGTCGATGGCTATGCCTTTTCTCAAATGTCAAAAACCTTGAATCCAGGCACCATAGGATACAAAAATGTACTTGAACCTTCCGTTTTCATCCATATACAATGTCTTCTTACTTCCAGGATTTGTGGACTCAATCATGTAATGGTAAGAATCCAAGACTTCATACCCATGCTCGAGTATCCCCCTAACCAGGTCCTTGGCAATCCCCATGGCCATATATACCTTCCAATAACTGAAAAAGACACCCAAATCCGTAAGGAGTTGATTGGCCATAAGCCTTGTTGAAGGGCCTTTACCATCAGGGAAACTACTCCTGAAATATTCATCGAGGACCTTTTTCGTGGCATGAGGATTTTGGCCCAAAATGTGCTCCGAACCACATGTGTGATGCTTTTCATATTTATGAATGATGAATCTGTCAGAACTTACGTACTTCACCACTCTCAACTACCACTTGCAGTTCGAATTAGCACATTTGAAGCAAAAAACACTACTCGAATTAATCACCTTCTTTATTCTGAAATCTTTTTTCAAGCAAGAAATAAACAAAGTGTTAGGTAGTTCATTCTTATCCTTGAATGACATTCTAATAAAAAAGCCGGTCCCATCATCTTGAAGATTTCCATATTGTGTCGATTAAGAAGAACTGTACATCGTATTGGTCGCATCAACAGGCGTAGGTGTTTGATCATCATATGGAATATTCATTTCTAGATCATCCAACCTATCATCAAAGGATTCTTTTTCTTCTTCTTATTCTTCTACGTTCTGGTTCTCATTCTCTCTCATCTTTTCAACCATGTACACCCTTAACACCAGCCTAGTTGAATCACTTAGATAAGCACTCAACCGAACCTGATCGATTATCTTGAAAGGCAATACCCTCTGATTTACAAAATCATCATATGAAACATTACTTTGGACTGTCAGAGCTATCGTCTCTAGCTTTCATCCTCCTTCCAATACCATACATATCGATTGCTCTTCTCGACCCAATGACCATGAAAATCCACCCTTATTATTATTAATCCCTCCATTAGTGGTACCTTAATAAAGTCATTTATTAAAAAAAGTTGATAGTGATTTCATAGTGCTGTGAATGAATCCCAATAGATGTGTTATCTGTTGTAACAGGTAAGTGATGAGTTGCAATAGATTCTTACCTATTGGGATTCATGTTACGATCCTGAATATTTGTTGCAACAGATGAAGTGCCTGTTGGAATTGATGTTACAACTAAATCACCTTTGTAGTTGATTCCAACAGATGAGTGACAGTTGCAACAGATAATTAACCTATTACAACAGATGACTTACCTATTGTAACAGGTTATTAATCTGTTGTAACCTATGTTGGAATCGTGTTCAGGTTCTATTGCAACAGGTAAATAATCTGTTGCAACAGATATGTCAAATGTTGCAACAGATGACCCATCTGGTTAAATATGAATCCAACATATCAGTCTTTCGTTGAAACAAATGCCTCATCTGTCGCAACAGATGATTTATCTATTTAAACAGATGGATCTTATGTTGGATTCATGATTGGGTTCTATCAATTGTTGGAAAATAACAACACAATAGCAGTTACCCAGATGACAAATTCAACTAAAAATCATAATTTAACTTACCAACGTCTCCTATGAAGTAATGCCAAAGTGGAAAGTGATGTTAGAAACAAAATTTGACCTAAGAAATTGGTCAAATAGCAATAGTAGCAGTAACAACAACAACAACAAATGGACGACAACAACAAGATGAAGATGATAATGAAGTAGAAGATGATGATAATGAAGCAGAAGATAATGAATGAAGCAACAACAACAATGAACAACAAAAATCGCTAAGAGAGAGAAAACAACAATGGGTGAGAAGAGAGAGAAAAATGCCTTTTCCCCCTCCATTTTCCATTATATAGGCTAACATTTGGATCAAAGTGTAAATTTAAAAACTTGTGATTTATTTTCAAACTACCCCAACTTTCTTAATCCATAATAAAGTAATTGTCACCTCCACCTAATAATTAAGACTTGTGTCACCTACACCTCATTTTAAAACTCTTTTGTCACCTGTGGCCCAAACGCCCAAGTCTCTTCCTCTTTCCTTACACTTATGATAGATTATTGTGTGCATTAAAAATCTTAATTCAAGATTAATAGTTTAAATAGTATGAAATTTTTTCCTCAACATGAAATAAACAATAAAGAATTAAGAGAAGATAGAAAAAAAGACAAGAAATCTATGTTATAATAATTGAGATTAGTTAATGCTTTACTGCAAAGTGGGCAAATGTGCTATTACGTGAGCTAATTAACTCAATCTTAATTGAGTTTTATTGTTATTAATGCCAAGTATTACATGGGTGACTAAGACAAACGGTTATTGAGATTGATTAATTGATGATTGTGAATATGAAATGCTTAAGAGTTATGGATATTATTAATATTAATTAAGAATAAAATTTATGTAATTGAAGATAAGAGTTAAGGAGATGAGTTTGTAAAATAAATTAATTGAAACAAATAAAAGAAAATGCTCCAAAAATGGAGAAAATAGATAAATATGAATGGAGATCATAGAGAGGTGCCACATCACCTTCTCTATATTTCTCCTTTATATATATATATATATATATATTACTCCATTCGTTTCTTATTCTTAAAAGAAGAGTTAGGCTTCTACGCGTTTTGGTGCATGAATGCACAATATAATATTGTTGTAATTTATTTGGCCATTATTTGGCAAGATTTTTTATAACTTTTGTAACTCTTTGACCATTCATCTACTACCTTTACTATACTTTAATCTTCCTATTCATTGCATGGAAGTTTTACTCACCTATAAATAGAGGTGGACTTGCATGATTTTGACATATACAAGATAATAGAGAGTTCACAAAAAAAGATAGTAAAAAAGAGAGTTCATTAGTTGAAGGGAGGTGTTCTTTTTGTGGAGCTTTGAACTTAACTCTTGTTCTGAGTTGTTGAGTTTTTCTTTGTGAGAAATACTATTGTATCCTGGAGGGGACAGGTCAAGAAAATTACTGCTGAATCGACGAAATTTTTTGCTGCAGTGGGCTTGAATCTCCTTAAAGAAAGCAAGATATTCTCGCCTTAGTCGAAGAAGGACACATTCTTTTCCTTTTTATTCACTTGTAATATTTTATTGTAATTTCATTAATAATTTTAAGGAGATTCAATGACAACAACTGAAAAATCCGCAGATGTCAAGATGGGAGATCTTAACAAGCCATTTCGGTTCAACGGTACTCACTTCAAGAGGTGGAAGAGTAAAGTGCTTTTCTACTTAAGTCTTCTTAATGTTTCTTATGTGTTAACTGAGAAGAATCCAAACAAAGCAGATAACTCTTCCATGAGTGATGAAGAACTAATTTCTATTCAAGAGAAAGTAGAAAAATAAGATGGTGACTCCTATAAGAGTCGGTACTTTTTACTTAATTGTCTGTCTGATAATTTTTATGACTATTATGATAGAACTTACTCTAGTGCAAAGAAAATTTGGAAAGCCTTGCAGAGTAAGTATGACATTGAGGAGGCAGGAGCGAAAAAATATGCGCGGCTAGCAGATTTTTTTGTTTTCAAATGGTGGACAACAAATCAGTGGTAGACCAAGCTCAGGATTTCATAATGATTGTTGGCGACCTCAGGTCCGAGGGAGTCAAAATTGGAGATAATCTTATTGTTTGTGGAATAATTGATAAACTTCCACCTTCGTGAAAGAAATTTCAAAAACTATGCGCCACAAGTAAAAGGAAACTTCTCCTGAGACTTTGGTAATGACAATTCGCATGGAAGAAGAAGCAAGGAGCCAAGATGCACTTTTGCAAATAGAAGAGAAAAATATCACACCAAAGGTAACTTTAACTTCTTCAAATATTGCTACCCCTGAAACTAACAAAAATACTACTTTGAAGACAAAGAATAAAAAGTTCAAGAAAAATAATGGTAGACATCCCAAGGACATTAATGGTGAAAACAACCAAGCGAAAAATCAACATGTAAAACAAAAAGAACTGTGCTTTGTTTGTGGCAAGAGTGGGCATATTGCTCGATTTTACAGATTTCGGAAACGTGGGCTTATACCTTAGGCAAATATTACCGAAGAACCATTTGTGGCAGTGATAACAGACATTAACATGGTGGAGAATGTTGATGGATGGTGGGATGACTCTGGTGTAAACCGTCATGTCTGTTATGAAAAAGACTGGTTTAAAGAATATATAAATTTTGAGGAGTTCAAAACCAATATGCTTGGAGATTCACATAGCGTTCAAGTGCTTGGAATGGGAGATGTCGAGTTGAGTTTCACTTTTGGAAGGGTATTAATATTGAAAGATGTACTTTATACTCCTTCCATGAGAAAAAATTTAATATCTAGTTTTCTTCTTAATAAAGCAGGCTTCAAATAGAATGTTGAATCAGACCAATATGTAATTGTTAAAAGTAATATTTTTGTGGAAAAGGGGTATGCATGTGATGGTATGTTCAAGTTGAATGTTGAAATGAATAATACATCTACTTCTGTTTACATGTTTTCTTCTACTAATTTTTGGCATGCTCGTTTGTGTCATATAAATAAACGTTATGTGAGAATCATGACTAGTTTAAGATTAATTCCATTGATAAAAAAGAACTTTGAAAGATGTGAGGCTTATAGTAAAGCCAAAATCACAAAAAGGCCTCATTTTCAAGTTGAAAGAAAAACTGAATTGTTAGAATTAGTCCATACTGATATTTGTGAACTTGGTGAAATTTTAAATCGTGGAGAAAATAGATATTTTATCACTTTCATTGATGATTTTTCTAAGTTTAAATATGTTTAATTAATGAAAAATAAAAGTAATGCTTTTGAGAATTTTAAATTGTTTCTCCATGAAGTTGAAAATCAGTTTGGTAGAAAAATAAAAAGAATAAGAAGTGATAAAGGCCGTGAATATGAATCACATGAATTCAATTCTTTTGTTAGATCATTGGGTATAATTCATGAAACTACTCCTCCTTATTCTCATGCATCTAACGGTGTAGCAGAAAGGAAGAATAGAACTTTTGTTGAGTTAAATAATGTCATGTTAATTGAGTCTTGTACACCTTTAAGTTTTTGGGGTGAAGCTCTTTCGACTGCTTGTTATGTGTTGAATCGTGTGCCTCATAAAAAGACCAAACTAACTTCTTTTGAGTTGTGAAAAGGTCATAAGCTAAATTTGGGATATCTAAGAGTTTGGGGTTGCTTAGCCTATGTAAGGTTAATGAATCCTAAAATCTCTAAGTTGGGTAAAAAAGTTACTACTTGTGTTTTTGTTGGTTAAGCTTCAAATAATATGGCCCATAGATTTTTTAATTTGAACATAGTGTGATAATAGAATAAAGTGATGCTATTTTTCATGAAAATAAATACCCTTTTGATTCTAAAAATAGTGGGGGTCTAAGGACTAAAAAAAATATTTTGTCACTACCTAGTTCTTTGACTTCTACTTTAAAGAATAAACAAAATGATGATTTTGAGTTAAGAAGAAGTAAACGAGCTAGAGTAGAAAAAGATTTTGGTCCTAATTATTATATTTTTAACATTGGAGATGACCCTATCGCTTTAAAAGAAGCTTTGTCTTTACATGATGCTATTTTTTTGGAAAAAAACTGTAAATGATGAAATGGAATCACTAATTTCCAATAAAACTTGGAAGCTAGTTGATTTACCACCGGGCTGTAAAAAAATTGGATGCAAATGGGTCTTACATAAAAGATTAAAACCGGATGGATCTGTTGATAAATACAAAGCTAGACCAGTGGCTAAAGGTTTTAAACAACTAGAAGGCCTAAAATTTTTTGATACTTTTTCTCCGGTAACTAAAATTACATCCATTAGACTTTTAGTTGGTATTGCGGCAATCTTTGATTTACAAATTCATCAAATGGACGTAAAAAACTACTTTTTTTAAAGGGAGACCTAAATGAGGATATTTACATGGAACAACCCGAGTGTTTTGTTGAGGCTGGTCAAGAAAGCAAAGTGCGAAACTTAATAAATCCCTATATGGCTTAAAACAGGCACCAAAGCAATGTCATGAAAAATTTGATTCCTGTGTGATTGATAATGGGTTTAAAACAAATGAGTGTGATAAGTGCATATATCATAAGTCTTGAAATAATTCACATGTTATTATTTGCCTTTATGTTGAAGATTTATTGATCCTTGACTCTAATATGAATGTTATTGGTGAAACTAAAAATATTCTTAGAAGCCATTTTGATATGAAAGATCTTGGTGAGGCAAATTTGATTCTAGGAATAAAAATTACTAGAATATGTGATGGAATTTTTCTTGACCAGTCACATTATGTTGAGAAAATATTGAAAAAATATAATTTCCTTTATTGCAAGCATGTTGTAACTCCATTTGATTCTAGTGTTCACTTTTTTCCTGTTGAAAGTGAAAATGATGTAATAAATCAAAATAAATACGCTAGCATAATTAGATGTTTAAGATATGTGACTGATTGCACTAGGCCTGATATTGCATATGCAGTAGGAGTACTTAACAGGTTTACTAGCAAGTCAGGAAATGAATATCGACATACTATAACTAGAGTAATGAGATATTTAATTGGAACGAAAAATTATGGTTTGTTCTATAAAAAATATCTATTGTACTTGAAGGCTTTTGTGATGTGGATTGAAACACTTTATCAAGTGATTGGTTATATTTTTACTTTGGGTGGTGGTGCTATTTGTTGGATGTCTAAAAAGCAAAAAATAATTGTCAACTTTATCATGAAAACTAAATTAATTACTTTAGCTTCAGCTAGTGAGGAAGCGAATTGATTGAGAGATTTATTATTTCAAATACTTTATTTTGAAAAATCAATTCCTCCTATTTTAATTTATTGTGATAGCACCGCTGCAATTGGTAGAGTTCAAAACCATTATTACAACGGTAAATCCAGACCTATATGGAGAAAACATAGTAATGTGAGATCATATTTGACAAATGGTACCATTAATATTGATCATGTAAAATCTTGTGATAATCTTGCAGATCCATTGACTAAGACCTTAGCAAGAGAAAAGGTCTAGAGCACATCAAGGGGGATGAGATTAAAGCCTATTGAATCTTGAGTCATATGTGAGGAAACCTAACCTGGGGACTAGAGATCCTATAACCAGGTTCAATGAAAAAAATGAATCACTTGATGACTTGTTGTGAAAAATGAACTACTTTTTTTATCCTTCCCTATGATGTGAGTGCATTTACCTGTAATGATTGTGAGGTTGAGTTTAAAATAAACTCTTAATGAAAATCTATAGCTCGTATGAGTGGGGTGCTAAATTACAGGAGCACTCTAGATGGATTTCACCGATGTGAGTGTGGAGGTAGGCTACTTCCTGATACGAGTGTGATCACGTAGATGGACTCATGTGGGTGTGTATTGAAGTTTTCCAAGTGTCTGTGCAATAGAAGTGTAATTAAGGGGCCAAATACATACCAAAATAGCCCACTACATACACTAGAGGGGCGACCCATTCTTGAAGGGCCCTTTTGATCATTTTAACTTCTAATTCTATTGTACTATATAAGAAATATTTCTAGGGTTTCATTGGCAGATTATTCATAATGTTGTAAGTCTTGAAACACAAAGAAACACAAGTCCTCTCTCCTTGAGGCACCAAAACCGAAATTAGGCATAGAGAGTGAGGAATAACTCTTGTTGATCTCATGGCTTGGAAACGTGATGCTTGAGAGGTGGATTCTGACCTTGTGTCTTCGTAAGAGATGGGTGAACGTTGTGTATAATGTTAAGGGTCTAAGAGTGGGATATGATTTTGGGTTCTTAAGATTATACCTTCATTAAGTCTATCTAACTATCCCTTTACTTTTATTGTAATCTTGTAGTAGTTTGTGTTCTTGTAACCATTTCTATCTCTTGTTAGTAAAAATGTGTGTTGTTCCTATCTTGTTATTTTTGTCCATCCCGCCATATTGTTGCTGTTTTGGTGTATTTGCACCTTCAATATCTTGTTGTTATTGTGTTTTCATTGTTTTTGTAGTGAATCCGAGAGTGGTCACCAAAGGGGTCCTCGGTTCTTCAAACTTGTGGACTGATTTGGTGTTTGTTTCATGTTTTTCTTGTTATTCTTGTATCATTTGGTATCATATCTAAGGCTGGTCGTGTTCTCACACTACCAATCTTGGGGTCTCTTAGTTGAAAATCAAAACAAAAAAATAGAAAAAAAAACTGAAAACTGAAATTTCCAGAAAATAGCAATCTGTCCACTTGTGTGTTCTTGGCCGAAAATTGTGTCTTGTTGTGTCTTGGCCGAGATTTGTGTCTTGTAAACTTTGATCGAAGAGTCCTTTTTGTGAGTTATATTATTAGTAGTGTTAGCTTCTTCATCCCTAACACTAAAGGTGTCTAAATCTAAGTTTGAGCTTTAAAAGTTGATGTTGTTGTTGTGAATCCAAAGTGAGGCTGATTGTTGTTGGGATTGTTGTTGTTGGTTCAAGTTTTGAACGTGTATTATGGAAATTGTGTTGTGGATTTTATTCTTGAAAAGGTGGTGTTATTTTTTTTTGGAGGGTCCAACTTAAACCTTAGAACTTCAAGACTCAAAGTTTGTGTTCTTGGTGTTCTTCACCATCTCTATATGTTGTTGAATAAAAGGTGGTTGTTGATCTTATAAGTTGAAGGAAAAAGGTAAATAATTGTTAGTCTTGAAACACCCCCAACCACCAAAGACTTTATCAACCCTTTTCCAACAACTTTCCATGATACAAGGGTTCATGTTTTAAGGAGGAGTACAAGAAAGTCAAAGTCTTGAAACTTGAATTGAAAAAGAGCTCCAAAGATTTTTATTTCCCTCTCTAACCAATTCCAAATTACAGTGGGATCAAGAGTTGAAATTGAAATATAAAATTGAGAAACCGCAATCAATACATGACTGCCAAATCATCATTTTTACTGTTCACATAACACTTTTGGCTCAAATTTTAAATTTCTTAGTTTCATTTTATTGTTTCTTTAGTTTCGTTTGTTGATTCCATTGCTAACTTACAAGCTAGTACTAGATTGTAAGTTAGTTTTAAAACCTTTCTTCATATATACGTTCCTTTGTGTGTCTTATTCTTTTGACTTGTTGTGATACTTGGTCCACCTCTCAATGCCTCACGGAGTACAAGCGAGGTTACGACACTTGTGAGATCAAAGTGTGAAAAATCTGAGAGACAAAACAATAGAGAGGAAGTGTGAGGACCATTCTTGTACAACTAACTTGTTTGTTATTTTGTAGGTAACTTTTGGCCCTAATGGAAACCATTTTGGCCCTCCTTGATATTTTGTCCCAAGACCTTGCTAGGGCAAATGTGGGTCTTGAAAACATTCACTCGGATGTGGTAACTATGAGTGAGAGGTTGGGTCGAATGGAGAGACGAAGGAACTCTCGTGCTTTTACTCCCGAAACTTTACCTACAAAAGCCAATCCTCCAAGTTCACCACAAAATGCCATAAGACAAGCTACAAACTACCCACAAAACTGAGAACAAGGTAGACCCCTTCCCCCGCTAGTTGATCAAGTCCAACAAGAAGGGCTTGTAAGACAATTTTATCCATCCAAGCTCCACAACCTAAGTTCCACATTACCAAAATAGTCCACTTTACCAAATCAATCCTCTCAATTGAAACTCCGCTTTACCAAAGCCTACACATCCAAGAAGAGGAACATGGTAGAGAGGGAAATAAAGGATATGGAGTCTACGAAAATGCTTATATGATGGAGGGAGACTTGATTCAGATAATATTGAAGCCAAAACTCAAGATGGAGAGGAAATCGAGGTTCAAAATGTGGATGTTAGCCTCGAATTGTGTTTGTGTTGCTCTCGGGTCCATCTTGTCGGTGGACTATTTTTGGAGTCATTTTTGATACGCGCCAAGTTTTATTGAACTCTGGGATTCTTCATGTTTTGCGGACTGTTTTGAGTGATCACTTATGAAGTGGCCAATTGAATGAGGTGAAACCATGAATTTGTGGGCAAATTTCTCTCAAGATGGAGAGGATGATAAGAGTGCGATCACGTAGATGGACTCATATGGGTATGTATTGAAGTTGTACAAGTGTGTGTGCAAGATAAGTGTAATTAAGAGCCCAAATACACACCAAAATAGCCCGCTACATACACTAGAGGGGAGGCCTATTCTTGAAGGGCCCTTTTGATCATTTTAACTTCTAATTCTATTGTAATATATAAGAAACATTTCTAGGGTTTCATTGGTAGATTATTCATGATGTTGTAAGTCTTGAAACACAAAGAAACATAAGTCCTCTCTTCTTGAGGCACCAAAACCGAAATTAGGCATAGAGAGTGTGGAATCACTCTTGTTGATCTCATGGCTTGGAAACGTGATGCTTGAGAGGTGGATTCTGACCTTGTGTCTTCGTAAGAGATAGGTGAACGTTTTGTGTAGTGTTAAGGGTCTAAGAGTGGAATATGCTCTTGGGTTCTTAAGATTATACCTTCATTAAGTCTATCTAACTATCCCTTTACTTTTATTGTAATCTTGTAGTAGTTTGTGTTCTTGTAACCGTTTCTATCTCTTGTTAGTAAAATCGTGTGTTGTTCCTATCTTTTTATTGTTGTCCATCTCGCTATATTGTTGTTGTTTTTGGTGTATTTTCACCTTCAATATCTTGTTGTTATAGTGTTTTCATTGTTGTTGTAGTGAATCCTAGAGTGGTCACCAAAGGGGTCCTCGGTTCTTCAAACTTGTGGACTGATTTGGTGTTTGTTTCGTGTTTCCCTTGTGCTTCTTGTATCACTTCCTATGAGAATTAGGCTCATTCTCAAAGGCACTCATTAAAACTGGGATAGCACAAGGTCGTAATGTGCTGGCTATAAAGCTCATGTCAACACCTTGACTATTATGTGTAAGCAGTAACTTTTTATTACCCTTAAGCAGTCATAGTTCAAGTCTGAGACCACTACGACTCTGGAGTAAAAAATGTTTTACTAAGTGGAGGTTCAATGCAAAGCACACTTTCATTATGCATGATAGTCTTCCTTCAACTAGCGAACTTTCTTGTTAATATTAAAATGAGTGGGGGATTGATGGATTTAGCATTTTAATATTTACTTAATAATATGAGTGGGGGATTGATGGATTTAGCATTTTAATATTTACTTAATAATATTAATTTGCTTCACATTTTGGTTATCAATTATAAGCTGCTGACTACTCCACTACATTTTACGTTGGAGGTAACCATTGATTAGAATGTTATCAACTAAATGACATTGATTCTTAGTGCTTTTACTTCATCAGTTTTTATAATCATGCAGTTGGTTACTTTGATATTCTAATGGCATTTCATGCCATTTACTCTATTCGTTTCTTATTCTTAAACGAGGAGTTAGGCTTCTGCACGTTTTGGTGCATGAATTCACAATATAATATTGTTGTAATTTATTTGGCCAATTATTTGGCATAATTTTTTTGTAACTCTTGTAACTCTTAGAACATTCATCTACTATCTTTACTGTACTTTAATCTTTCTATTCATTGCCTGGAAGTTTTACTCACCTATAATTATAGGTGGACTTGCATGGTTTTGACATATACAAGATAATAGAGAGTTCACAAAAAAGATAGTAAAAAAGAGAGTTCATTAGTTGAAGGGACGTGTTCTTTTTGTGGAGCTTTGAACTTAACTCTTATCCAGAATTGATGAGTTGTTCTTTGTGAGAAAGACTGTTGTATCCTGGAGGGGAACTGCTGGATCGGTGAAATATTTTGCTGCAGTGGACTTGAATCTCCTTAAAGAAAGTAAGATATCCGCGCCTTAGTCAAAGAAGAACATATTCTTTTCCTTTTTCTTCACTTATAATTTTCAGTTGTAATATTTTATTGTAATTTGACCAATAATTTTACGAAGATTCAATGACAACAACTGAAAATCCGCAGATGTCAAGATGGGAGATCTTAACAAGCCATTCCAGTTCAACGGTACTCACTTCAAGAGGCGAAAGGGTAAAGTGCTTTTCTACTTAAGTCTTCTCAACGTTTCTTATGTGTTAACTGAGAAGAATCCAAACAAAGTAGATAACTCTTCCAAGAGTGATGAAGAACTTATTTCTCTTCAAGAGAAAGTGAAAAAATACGATGGTGACGTGTCGGCACTTTTTACTTAATTGTCTGTCTGATAATTTTTATGACTATTATGATAGAACTTACTCTAGTGCAAAGAAAATTTGGAAAGCCTTGCAGAGTAAGTATGACACTGAGGAGGCGGAGGCGAAAAAATATGCGGCTAGCAAATTTTTTCATTTTCAAATGGTGGACAACAAATCAGTGGTAGACCATACTCAGGATTTCATAATGATTGTTGACGAGCTCAGGTCCGAGGGAGTCAAAATTGGAGATAACCTTATTGTTTGTGGCATAATTGATAAACTTCCACCTTCGTGGAAAAAATTTCAAAAGCTATGCGCCACAAGCAATAAATAACTTAAATAAGGTTAAAAATAACTTAAGTTTTTTTGAATATTGTTTAAAAAATAAGGTTCAAAATTTTGTTAAAACAAAAAAACTATCTATCTTTTATGATTTTTTTAAGAACTTTCAATTAAATAACTTAAATCTTCTTATTAATAAGTAAAGTTTTAATAACTATATCCAAGGTAATCTATAGTGAAACACATTACTAACATCTTATTAACTAGATTAATTCGTTAATTTTTTATTGCTATGTGAGTTTAGCTAAAAGCTGTATGTCATTTACGAACACTATGTTTCGCAAAAAGTATAGAAAAATAAAAAAGACAGCTATAAATTATTATTTTTATGTGTTATTTGCATATATTAAAGCCTCGAATTAACATTTTATTTTGGATCATTAATTTTGTTGAGACTCCTTTTTACTGTAAAAGCAAATAGCTATAGTATGTAAAAGATTTTTTGAAATTCTTCTAACCTGTATGATGTCACTAATAATCGTGCAAACGAGTAGATCACCGAGGCTTTCTAACAAAAATCTGGACATGAACATCATTAATTGAAAATTCAATGATCAAACTTAGAAATTGATATCAAAATTGAATTTACATTATTGAATTGGACTTTTTAGCTTATGAGCAACACATCTATATCCTAATTTATAGGATTAGCTTTTCAAGACTAATTTGGACCCCATTATTTATACCCATTATTTATAGTTGGATAGATTGAGACAATTGGAGCTAAATATTGATATTTCAAGAAAAATTTGTATTGGATTATAGGATCGAAAATAGCCCGTTCACCCCGTTTCGTCCGTTTGACCATCCAAATGGCCTTACCGAACCCATCAGGTTATCCTCACCCGCTCCACAGCCCTCGGTTGATTTTGGACCAAACTGCGCTCGAGCCTCAAACCCACCCTGAGAATCATGGGAACCCACTGATTTTTGCCGAAAACGGTCTGTTCATGCCGTTTTGCCTGTTTGACCGCTCAAATGGCCCCACCGACCCTGTCGGGACACCTTCACTCGCTCCAAAGCTTATCGGGGGCACATCGATCGATTTTTTACCAAAACCACACTCGGTCCTGGGACCCACCTCGAGAATCGTGGACTAACGCCTATCAATTTGGGTCAAAATGACCCAATCGCGCTGTTTGACCACCCAAATGGCCCCACCGGCCCCGTCGGGTCACCCTCACCCACTCCATAACCCTCTGAGGAGTTTTCAATTAGTTTTCGGCCCAAACCATGCCCGAGCCTCGAGCCTACCCCAAAAATGTGGGCTAACACCCATCGATTTGGGTTAAAAATAGCCCATTTGAGCTGTTTCACCCGTTTGACTACCCAAATGGCCCTATCGACCCCGCCGGGCCACTATCACCCACTCCACAGCCATTCGATCAATTTTCGATCCAAATCGTGCTCGGTTTAAAGGACTACCCCGAGAATTGTGGGCTAACACCCACCTATTTGGGCCAAAAATGGCCCATTCCTTATCGTTTCAATGTTTGACCACCCAAATAGCCCCACCAACCCCGTCAGGCCACCTCACCCGCTCAATAACCCTAATGGAGGGGCCACTAATTGGTTATCAACCCAAATCACGCTCGGGCCCCAAGCCCACCCAGAGAACCATGGGCTAACACCCATCGATTTAGGCCAAAAATGGCCCGTTCATGCTGTTTTACCCATTTGACTACCTAAATGGCCTCACCAGCCCCGTTGGGCTGCCGTCACCCACTCCACTTCCGATCGGGGGATTGTTGGTCAATTTTTTACCCAAATAACGCCTGAGCCTCAGGCCCACCCTGAGAACCATGGGCTAACACCCATCAATTTTGGTCGAAAATAGCCCGTTCATAATGTTTCTCCTATTTGACCACTCAAATGGCCTAATCGACCCAGCTGAGCCACCCGTATCCGCTCCACATCCCTTCGAGGGGACGCTAGTCATTTTTATCCCAAATCGCACCCTGTCCTCTAGCCCACACTAAGAACCATAGCCAAGCACCCACCGATTTGGGACAAAAATAGTATGTTCATGCTGTTTTGTCCGTTTGACCACCTAAATGGACCCACTAACCTCGTTGGGCCACTCTCACCAACTACACAACCTATCAGGATAAAACTAGTCAATTTTTGGCATAAATTGCACCCGAGCCTCAGGTCCACCCTGAGAACCGTAGGCCAACACCTACCAATTTAGGCCAAAAATAGCTTGTTCGTGCTATTTTGCCTATTTTACCACCCAAATGGCCCCATCGATATCGTCGGGCCACCCTCACCCATTCCACAACCTCTTAAGAGGGAGAGGGAAGAGGGTGCTGGTCGGTATTTAACCCAAACCTCGCTCTAGCCCACCCCGAGAATCATGGGCTAAAACTCACCGACTTGAGTTAAAATGGCCAGTTCGCATCATTTCGCTCGTTCGACCATTCAAATAGCCAAACCGACCCCATCGAGCCACCTTCACTAACTCCACAACCCATCGGAGGGCTGTCGGTCGATTTTTGACCTAAAAATAGCCGAATCCTGGGCCCACCCCAAGAATCATTGGCTAACACCCATTGATTTGGGTTGAAAATAGCCTGTTCGCACCGTTTCGCCCGTTTGACCACTCAAATGACCCTGCCGGTCCACTCTCACTTACTTCATAGCCCATCGGAGAGCCATCGGTTATTTTTCACCCTAAAATACACTCGGGCCCTGATCCCACCCCGTAACTGTGGGCTAACACCCATCAATTTGGGCTGAAAATGAGTTGTTCATGCTATTTTGTCATTTGACCAACCAAATGGCCCGATCGACTTTGTCAGGCCACCCTCACCTTCTATACAGTTTTTTGGGGGCTGTCGGTCAATTTTCAACCTAAATTGCGCCCGAGCGTCTTGCCCAACCCAATAACCATGGGCTAACACCCATCAATTTGGGTCAAAAATGGCTTATTTGTGCTGTTTTGCCCGTTTGACCATCTAAATAGCCCCACCAACCCCGTCGGGACACCTTCACCAGCTCCACTGCCCGCCGGGGGTTGTCGATCTATTTTAAACCCAAACCACGCTCTGGCTCAGGCCCACCCAGAGAATCATATGCTAACACCCACTGATTTAGGCCGAAAATGACCCGTTCGCGTTGTTTCTCCTGTTTGACCACCCGAATTCCCCCACCAACCTCTCCGAACCACTCTCACCCACTCCATAGTTCTTCGAGGGGCCATCAGTCAATTTTTGGCCCAAACTGCAGCCAGGCCTCAGGCCTACCCCGAGAACGCTTGGTTAACACCCACCGATTTGGGCTGAAATGGCCCATTTGACCAACCAAATAGCCTCACCGACCCTACTGGGCCATCCTCACTAGTTCCACAACCCATCAGAAGCCATATATTTATTTTCATCCAAAACTGTGCCCGAGCCCTAGGTCTACCCCTAGTACTATGGGCTAACACACACTGATTTAGGCCGAAATCACTCACTTTGTTTTGCCTGTTTTACTATCCAAATGACCCCCACCAACCACTCTCACTCATTCCACTACCCATCGTGGGGTACCGATCAATTTTTAGCCCAAATTGTGACCCATCTCGAGGCCCACCTTGAGAATTATGGGCTAACACCCACAAACTTGGATCAAAAATGGCTTGTTCGCATCGTTTTGCCTATTTGACCACCCAAATGGACCCACCAACCCCGTTAGGACACCGCCACCCACTCCATAACCCATTGGGGGGCGACCGATAAGTTGTTGGCCCAAACCAGGCCTAGGCCCACCTCGATAACCATGGGATAACACCCATTGATTTTGGTCGAATATGGCCCGTTCGTGCCATTTTGCCTGATTGACCACCTAAATAGCTCACCGATCCTTCTGACCACCCTCACTCGCTCTACAACCCGTTGGGGGCCGTTGGTCAAATTTTGGCAAAAATCACACATGGGCCCCTCTCAAGAACCGTGGTATAACACCCACTGATTTGGGTCGAATATAGTCTGTCCGCGTCATTTGGCTCATTTGACCACTTAAATGGCCCCAGTGACCCCATCGGGCCACCCTCACTTGCTCCATAACTCGTGGTGGGGCCGTCCGTCGGTTATTGGCTCTAATTATGCTAGGGCCCAGGCCCACCCCAAGAGTCATTAGCTAACACTCCTCAATTTGGGGCCAAAACGGTCCGTTCCCATTGTTTCGCCCGTTTGACCACCCAAATGGCACCACCGACTCCGTCGGGCAACCTTCAGCTGCTTCACAACCCTTTAAGGGCCCCTGAAAGGTTTTTGGCCTAAACCGCACTTCGAGATCAATGGTTGTTAGCCTATAGTTGTTTGGGTGGGTCCGGGTCCTAGCCTCTAAAAATCACAAACTCATACAAATCATTTTTGATCGCATTGAAAATCGTGTTGACCATCCCTAAATCCTAAAATCAACATGTACCAACTACGAAAAGTAAGGGAAAAATGATCCAAACATATAAAAATGTAACTGACGAATTTAGTTCATTACATGTATAATGTTGAAATTCGGAATATAAGAAAGTTCATATATAAAGACATAATGTAATTTTATGAAGGAATATCGATTGACTCATTGGGTACTACTTGCTAGTCATGATCTTAATTATGTTATATATATATATATACCTACAGCATCTTCTCTTTTCATGAAACACATTAACTTGAGTTAGCTCAAAATACTACGCGGTAGTAGAGCTATGTGATTCGAAGAGGATTCAAAATATAAAATTTTGAAAATCATGAAAAAATTACAATGATTCAATCTGTGTAATATACATTAAGGGGAAGAGCTACTGGTCAAACTCACTTAAAGTATCACGTTTTTGTGAATTTTTTATCTGAACTATCAGGTATTCACTTTTTTAATTTGAAACTTACGTTAACTATTTATTAAAACATTTACCTCAATTACTATTTGATGGTCTGTGTACTACCCTTTTTTTTTGTTTGTTTAAAAGCGGTGCCAAAGCACTCCACGTGGATAATTAAAGGAACTAATTGGATTATTTTCTTTTAAAAAAGTCACACATGATATCACTTTTTTGAGAGTTTCCTACTTTAACTTTTAGGTTTATGCATTTCTTATCTGAACTATCACCAACTATATGTCAAAATACATTTCAAAATTAATGACTCAGTTGTCGTGTATGTGGGCGAAAAATTTTCACGGGCAAGTTAATTTGTCACATGCCTTTTGAAAATTGTATCAAACACTTAGTCTAGTCAATTTCAAGGTGCATTTTAATAAATAATTGGCAATAGTTTAAATCGGAAACAAAAAAGCGGATAGGTTCAAGTATATGCAACTTGCAAAAACAAAATACTTCAGGTGTGTTTTGTTGTTTTTTGAGTACAAAAATTGTATTTACAATATGAACTTCAACAACAAGTTCAAGAACAACTTCAAGAATAACAAAGAAGGTCAAACTAATTATTTTCTGAAAAATATAAAGACCATCAAGAAAAAGATGAAGATAGAAAGATTCAAGTCCACCGAATTTACGGTGTATCCTTAAAAAATTATTTCTCTAAAGTACCCGAGGTTATGAAATATATCCTTCCATGATAAACTGAATCACACTAATAGAATAGTAGTACCTTAAATTCTGTCGAACTACAAACGCACTCAACGATTTGCAAATCACATTTGAGTTTTTTTAGGAAGAAGAAGATAGAGTTTTTCACTTCAAAATTTTGTGTCAATACCAAAGATAAAATAGGTATTTATAGCCAAAATGTGTTGTTTCTAAAAACAAACAATGATTTGTGAAAAGTTACAACTTTTTGAAACGATACGCCCGCATATGACCCATGTGGACATGCAGAGGTGTCCTGGCATGTGCGTTCGCACCAATGTGGTGGCATGGGCCCATACATACCATTTTAAGCATGAAAAGGTTCTTTTCTTCCATCAATGTGGGGGAATACTTCTTTCATAAAGTGAAAACACATTTGCACTTTGCCTCCATTATTCTTCTTCCCTTCATTTTCCATGTTTTTCACTCGTGTAAATATGTTTTGAGTTATGTTTTTACTTCTATACATATACATATATATATATATATATACATATATATACATACATATATATATACATATACATATATATACATACATATATATATATACATATATATATATACATATATATATATATAACTAGTTTAGTATACGTGTGTTGCACGTGTAGCACGTGTTAATTAAAAATAAATATAATATAAAAAATATATTATTGTGTGTATGATATTTTACTAAGTACAAAAAATTTAAAAATATAACATAAAATTTTAATATAAAAAGTGTAGTTAATTAAAGAGAAACATGATAAATCACCGTCACATTAATAATTAAGAGTAAAATTAGATGTAGTAAAAAATATACTCACAACTCAATTTATACTATTTAGTCTTTTTCTATAAGTTGAGATGGTCCGCATTAATGACAACCAAAGTTTAAACACTCTAAATAATATTTCATCATTATACTTAGTTCCTAATTCTAAAAACCTTTATTTTTAAAGGAGAGTTATATTTATTCTCAGGATTCTACATTTTTATCGAAATGAAGGAATTTTAGATGATTATACATGTATAACTTATACAACGTTTGATAGGTGGTTTGAGCATCTAAATATCTTCTTCTCATTTGTCCGAACCATCTCAATTTCGCCTCTAGCCTTGACCATCACAACAACCATTCTCACCTTCTCTGGAATATCCTCGTTCCTAACCCTCTCTCTCCCAATATACCCACACATAGAATTCTCGTTTTCGCTACTTTGATCCTTTGAACGTGTGAACTCTTGATCATTACAACCTAAGTGGTCTAACCATCACTTTATAGATCTTACCTTTAATTTTGGTAACACATTTCATACAATTATCTCCATTTCCCAACAAAAATACTTTGTTGATAGCATAAATTTAACAGCTCATTAAAGTTATAATTACAACGATTACCTTTATTCAAGTCAACAAAAAGGTAAAATCCAAAAATAAAAGTACAGGACCTAGTTTTCATATTATACACTTAGAAATAATATCATTACACTTTAAAACTCATGTATACTATGTGGTAAGAGAAACTCACCACAGGAAGGCGACATGACAACAACCAAAGAAGTAAAATGAAGGATCTATACACTTGTAGCAGCACAACATTACCAACAACACAAGAGAGTTCACGTGTTGCCTGTATGCTTTACTTTATCAAACTCCCCTTTGATAAAACATCAAATATCAGCACTCCAAATTACAAACAAAATGCTCTTACCTCATAACATCGTGCCCCACACCATATTATGGAGTGTCGTTTGTTCAAAAAACACACACCTTATTTTTCAACAAACACTATTGAAAATTGGACTTAGCAACTAATTTCATCATTAGTCCATTATTAAATTGCTTGAATCTAAGTTCTTTGTTATAATTCATATCCATTGCTAAATAAATTTATATATTTATTAACTTGATGTAAATGAATTTGGTAAATATTTATCGTTATGCATTTGTTTCAGTTAAACAATTGGAGCCCAAATTATTATCAGCTTCACTAATTTTATATATGTATGCATGTGTGTATCTACACATACATACATACATATATATATATATATACATACATACATATATACATATATACATACATACATATATATATACATACATATATATACATATATATATATACATACATATATATACATATATATATATATATATATATTCTTTCTTCATATTCTTTGTGTCTATTTTTCTATTAAAGCTCATGCTTTATTTACACTTTACGTTTAAAGTCCTAACGTAGGTTAGAGCTTTTATACGTTTTTTGATTTTGAAGTAATTGGTCAAGAATGAGTATTGTTTTTCCTCCACACTGGTAGAGGTTCCAAAAGTCCATCGGGCTCCTTGTACTCCACTTTGTCTTGATAGCAAATATCGACAATTTCACATGGTACTTTTATCAATCTGATTTATTTTGTTCCTTATATTCAATGAGAAATATTTCGTTCCTTATTGTTTAGTTGAAACAATAACATGATCAACCTATGCACATACAACAATGTACCTTTGTCACAAACATGCATTCTTTGTAACGCATGGGTCTCTTAGTATATTGATTTACACTCCACCTTGTTTTGCTGGTCTTCTTACCCTTAAAATAGAGTACGATCATTTGAAATTACAATACTAAATCACATCAACCTCAATATAATATAAATTTTCTGCATTCATAGACATAGTCAAGAATTCATATATTAAAGAATATGAAATCAAGAAGCAAATATGAGATTTTTTTCGAATCAAACTAACTAGTAATAAAATTAATTAGGAACATTTTTTTAAAACTAAAGTGACATCAAATAGTGGAATATAAACATATTTTTTTCGTATTGTAAGCCACGACAGTTTGGGTAGATTATATAGTCTTAAACCTAAAGAGAGTTTTAGTAGCATAATTCTAACTGATAGTAGATACTAAATCTAAAGAAAAAAAGGAGAATGTCAGTAATATTAATATGTTCCTCCTTTTTGTTATCATATATGTTAGGACTCTTTTTCATGTAACAAGGAAAAAGAAAACCTACTAACATTAATTCTCCATGTATTTTAGGATTTTTTTTTTAATAATAAAATATTAATTAGAGGAAGTAAGTGAAAAAGACAACTTTGTTTATTGAAGAATCTTTTAATAAAGAAAAACAATTCAAATCACTTTTGTAAGAGTCTTCACACTTTTAATATATTATAGATATATAAAGATCTTTTAATTTTCAAGAAATTCTAGTCGATTTCAAATTGAATTAGTACGTTAGTGTCCAATTTTAATAAAGTGAATCCAATTCAAATTGAATTTCTTGGACTTTACAATAATCGATTGTGTTGACTAACTATAACTTTTGAATATAAAAAGAACAAATTATTGTAGTTTTGACATATTTTCTTAAAACTATAATAATACGTGTTCATTAATCGTTGGGATGATTATTTCTCTTTTTATAATGAGTATCGGATAGTATTCAATTGTAAATCTAGTTTTTAACGTTGAATAGAATTGTGTATGTAGCCTTCAGTATATATGTCATACTTTAAGTTTTGTTTTAGCAACAAAAAAAATAATTTGTAGCCAATACAAAAGGAAAAAAGAAGATATTCATACTATGTTCACTCTATGAAATATAATCTAGAAAGAGTATAGTCATTATCAAATAAAGAATTAATCAACAAATCGATTTCATAATCAATGTCTTGATGACATTAATATTTTGTAGTCACCCCTCCCCCTCTCCCATCAAATCAATGTAAAACTTTTTTGGTGCGAATCATTGATGACTCCTTACATTTGTTTCGAAATTTCACTTGGACCCCTCAACTAATACTGGTACCTATTGAACTTATACTGTATAGAAAATTATTCCTATTAGGCATTTTCGAATATTTAGCAAAAATTGTGAAGTGTGTATTGCACACTTGCGGTGACATGGCAAAAACGATCAATTAAAAAATGCTATGTGGTATTGAGGGCCCAATCAATTATTAAAAAGTAAATATAAATTAAAAAATATATATATCTTTTAAATATATTTGCTTAATTTTAATTAAAAAAAAATCTTTTTATAACCACCCCATACCCAGCTTCTCACGCCCCTCCCCCCCCCTCTCCAACCCACCCACCCCCAATCCGGCGAATCTCGCCAGAAAATTCTTAAAGCTACACAATTAAAAATCAACAAAATTCAAATTAACCACTCCACAAGTAAGTGTTTTGTGATTTGAAGTGCAGTTATTTAGCCTTGTTGTTGTTTGTTT
>NW_025859136.1:33470-38382 GCF_002878395.1 Capsicum annuum
GGGGGGGGGGGGGGGGGGTGGGGGGGGGTGTGGGGGGGGGGGGGGTGAAGAAGACGGGTTTTGGGAGGGGGTTGCTCTTTTCTTTTTCTTTTTTTTTTAAATTAAGAAATTGTTATTTATTAAAAATTGTATTAATAAAATAATTTAAGTGTAATTTTTTAATTAAAATAAAAGTAAAATATCGATTGATACTCAAAAACGTGACTGAGGAAAGTGTGTTAGACTTTCCTTACCACATCACCGATTTGTGTCTAATAGATATACATTTGAATAATTTAGGTGTTCAATAGGTTCAAGACTGAGTTGAGACGTCCAAGTGAAATTTCAAAAAAAGTTCAAGGGGCTATTAATGACTTAAACCTAAAATAAAGATTCGAAGTTTATGAATCTCATTACCACAAACATGTACTACTATCCAAAATTTTGATATGACGCCAGCAAAATATCATTTAATTCCTTGTCAATTGAAAGAGATTACACAAGTAAATAAAAAGGAAGAACAAAAAGAGTAGATTAGATTAATTACAAAATGCAAAAATCAATAAAAAATGATAATTTGGAACTGCCATAGACTGAACTTTCATTAAACATTAATAATTTTCTTTTTACCGAATTCAAACATTTTACATGGTTACATCCTATCATTTGAGGAAGGCAGGGACTCAAAACTATCCTAAACATACCACATAATTAATTTCTTGAGATTTTAAATTTGTGAGATCTATATATGAAAAAGAGGTTACGGTACCTTCAATGAAAAACAATCTCATAACCTTTTTAAAAAGTCTTGTAAAAAGAATATTATTTGATTTGAAATTTTAATTTGAGAAAAATAGTTCTTCTTCTTACATATATTTTAGAACTTCTTAAATATTAATTCTCTTAATATTTCTTACCATATATTTTTTCTTATTTGTTAAATTCTATTGACATGTGGAGAATCTAACAAATACAGGTAAAACTTACACGCACTCGGTGTATACACCAAATTAATGTTCTTTACCATGGTTATGTAATTAAATTAAGTAAAATAAATATGATTAATCATGGTTAAGTAACATGAACTTTAAATTTAAACACATGACATGCATGTATTGGTTTGATGTATACACCGGGTGCGTGTAAATTTGATCAAATTTTACATAAGAACCTATTTAATACCACGAATTACATCTCTTGACTATAACTATAACATTTTACCTATAAAAATCATAAATTCGATGATGATATGAGAAATCAATCGAATTTATGATAAATTACAACAACGAGATTTTCTTTATTCTAATTTGTAATATATATATATATATATATTTCTAGTTTCACACTTAATTTTTTTAAAAATTCAGTATTCATCAGCAACAGTAGAACAAACTGCTGGAATTTGTTTGCCCTTTAATCTTGGGTTAATATTCTCACAACTTGATTTTGCTGGTCCTTCTTTTCCACTATATGTGATGTCAATGTCTCCAACTTCAACACCTTCACATGGTGCACCTTTACTACAAAGTAGTGATACTGCATTTTGAGTTCTTGATGTACCTTTTATGTTTTGTATAGTCACTTTGCTAATCTTCACTTGTGAAGGCAACTGCAAAAAGAAAAAGAAAAAGAAAAAAAAAGAATTAACGGTTAGGATCTTGAAATCTTGATGCAACGATTAAAATTATTGTTTTACGTGTCATCAGGAGGCAAGTAATGCTATGCGCAATAGATTCAATGTGGTTGGGTCCCTTCCTTCACATGTGCATAATGGATGACCACTTTTGAACTTCAGACCAATGGTTTGATTTTGTAAAAGTGGCCATCTCCTAAATATAGGGCGATAAAAGTGGTTACTCTTGAAAGAAGCAAAGATCTTTGATTAAGTTGTAGAGGTTACAACTTACAACCATCCCAAACATGGTGATAAGAAACAAAAAAGATCCTAAAATAGGAAGAAAACCGTGATGCAATGATAAAAATTATCGCTATGTGCCTAGGAGGCTAGGGTGTATGAAATGAAAATAATAGTCTTTAGTAAAAGGATAGATTCTATGTGATTCTATCCTTTTCCAAGCCCGTGTATTGGGTGGGTGGGTGTGTCACTTTTTGAACTTTAGATCGACTAGTTGTCTAATTTTGAAAAAGTGGCTAGTTTTTAAATACAAAGCAACAAAAGTAGGTTTTTTCTTTTTTTTTGCAAATTATCCGGGTAAAACCCCACGATGTAGTGGTATGGACTGTGTATATTTTACCTTCCTCAGACCCCACGATGTGGGAATCTACTGGGTTTGTTGTTGTTGTATCCAAGTAAAACCTCACGGTGTAGTGATATGGACTGCGTACATTTTACCCTCCTCAGACCCCACGATGTGGGAATCTACTGGGTTTGTTGTTGTTGTTGTATCCAAGTAAAACATTTTCTGCCAAGACGTTCTCTATTCTTAGTGTTTGAACTGGAGACCTTGTGATTAAGAATGTAAAGATCCTAGCCATCCCATCACAAAGAAAAAAAGGGTCAGCTCGGTGCACTAAAGCTCTCGCTATGCGCAAGGTCTTAGAAGGGCTCGATCAAAAGGGTGTATTGTATGCAGCCTCACCTTGCATTTCTGCCAGAGGCTTTTTACCAAAACTTGAACCCGTGACCTCTTGGTCACATTATGACAACAACTTTACCAGTTACTCTTAAGGCTCTTCTCCCCTTCAACCATCCCAACACATGACTGATGATAATTTAAGTGTGTGGTACTTACATTTTTGTTACATTTGCCACTTGGGCAATAGACTTGATCAATGAGAATAGGGTTGCTAACATTTTGCACAATGATATCCTCAAAGTGCACATCGGAGACAACACCAGGGTGAGAAGCAGGCCATGTCTTGATCCTAACACCATTATCAGTGCTAATGAAAGTGCAATTCTTAACAAAAACACCAACCACTGGCTTTTCACCAGGATTTCCACCCAGACTACCAACACTAATGCCATGTCCAGGTCCACAAGTGACCTTAGTGATGTGAAGTTGTTCCGTTTCATCGCCAATAGAGATACAATCATCTCCGGTAGAGAAAGTTGACTCAGTGACATTCACTGCGCTCGACCTTGAGATGTGGATGCCATCGGTGTTAGGGCTATCGTCTGGAGCCTTGACGTTGAAGTGGAGGAATGTTAAGTTCTTGCATTGGTTCACATTCACATGGAATGACTTGCTGTCTAATGTTGTGATATCCTTGATTATGGAATTTGTGAGGGAGTTGAAGCTCAAGTTCTATACATCACATGGATAAAAAGATATAGATATATGTTATTCAGAAGCAACAGATTTTCAAAGTTTGACTAAACAGAAAGACTAGTACTTACATTGGGAAGTTTGGTACACTTCTTGGACTTCTTGCATTCCCATGCAACTTTACCTTGACCATCAAGGGTCCCACCACCAGACATGGTGAACCCATCAAGTTTGTTGACTGTTAACCATTCACAACCCTTGATTGAATTAGGGTCAGAAGGAGCTTTCAAAGTGGCTTGGATTTGAAGTTCAATAGGTCCTTTGCATGGACCTTCTAGTTTCACTTGGTTCATTTGGAATGTGCCCTTTGGGATCAGAATGGTGCTTGCACTTGTTGATTGACATGCCTCTTTAAAAGCTTTCACCACAGCCTAAACATTAATAGTAAAAATTTCCATCACCAAATATGACTAGAGAAAATAGAGAGAATGATTTACATATATCACCAAAATAGACACGAGAAAGAATATATAGTAGTTAGTTTTGAAGATATGTAAGGTCTTATATATGTTATAGCTTGTGTGTATTGATCTTTATAGCTTGTATGTATTGATCTTTTTTCATATCGCATGTAAATGTTAGATTCCACCAATACATGTGTTGAATAACTCTATCGTCATCCAGAACACTCTTTGATAGGAGTCTGACTTCTTCCTTCTTTTTTTTTTTGTTTCTGTCCTGATTTATAATTTAATTGTAATTCTGACCTCCCATGTTTTTACTGACTTCATTAGCACCAGACCTCGGGACCTGATATTAACAAAGGGGTTCAAAAAATACTAAAATATTATATCTAAGATTTGAACTTATGACCTAAAGAAAATTTTGAATCCTTTGGCTACTACACTGTGTTCTTTTTATAAATGTAAATGGCATTCAACAATTATGAAAAAACAATTCAAATTTGTGTAGTATAATTTTCGAAATCAATGAGATACAATTGAAACTTCTTTCATATACCTAGCTTCGCCTTTGCTAGGTCACACCCTTCGGTGCAATTAATAGTGTGCTTACTCTATATATACCTCCTCCTAAAAATAAATTAGTATAATTTTATCATTTTCTTGGGTGAAAGTTGGTTTATAGTAGGTTAGAATTTACCTAGATAATGAGAAAAATAAATGCATGACTGACCTCACTAATATCACCATAGCTATTTATCAAAAGGTCCAATGTGAGATTCCCCAGATTGTGCTAGAAATAACACCCCTAATGCAAAATGAACCAATTTGAATTTCAAATCCATCTCTTTTTTTTTCTTATTTTCTTCCCTTAGATATTTTTTTTTGAAGTTTTTGGGTTAGTATCTCAATGTATTTTATGAAATGTAGATTGAATGTTGAAGCACTTTTATAGGGCAAATTTTTTTTTTTTCCTTTTGGCAAAATTGAAATTATCCACTTATTTTAAACCATAGATTGAGTTGCGGAGAAAATTAGAAATTTGTTGTACATGGTAGTTATTTTTTTTTTTTTCCTTTTTAATGATTTATCTTACCACCTATATATAAACTTTCTCGTTTTACTTTTTTTAGAAATGTACTAGAAATCATTTTCCTTTTTTGTGAATTTTAGAAACGTGGACATTGTTCTAAGTTACAATTTTGCCCAAAATCATGTTTTCACATAGAATTTAAGTTTTGT
>NW_025859136.1:41382-45569 GCF_002878395.1 Capsicum annuum
CAAGCAAAACAAGAAAAAAAAGAACTACCATGTACAACTAATTTCCAACTAATCCTTCTCCGCAACTCAATCTATGTGGTCTAAAATATGTGGATAAAGTTTCAATTGTGTCAATTCTTTTACACTATAAAAGTCCTTCACAACACTCACTTTACATTTGATACAAGACATTGAAGAACTATCCCAAAAACTTCAAAAAAAAAAAAAAAAAAAAAGAAAAAGAAAAGAGAAAAAAGAAAAAAAGAAAAAAAAGAGGTTGGAGGGGTCTTGAAAGGATGGATTTGAAATTCAAGTTTGTTCATTTTGCTGTTGTGGTGTTATTTCTAGTACAACTTGGTGAATCTCAAAATGCAACTTTTGATATAACAAAATATGGTGCTAAAAGTGATGCTGATATTAGTGAGGTAAGTCATGAATTTTATTTTTTCTCTTTATCTAGGTTGATACTAATTAAGTTTCTAACCTACTAGATACCTACTTTCACCCAAGAAAATGATATATAAAATGATATTTGGGTAAAAACTTAAAAGGGATGTGTAAAATAGACATGTGATTGCATTGAAGGGTATGACCTAGCAGAGGGCTGAGCTAGGTGAATATAATAAGGTGGCTCAATTAAATTACTTTCGTTCGAAAATTATACGAGATGAAAATGAAAATGAATAGTTGGTTTCCCTTTACATAGGGAAAAAAGATTCTAATGACGTGCAAAGGGATTCAAGATTTGCTTATTCAGATCTCATGTGTGATATTTTTGTAATTTCTTGAACTCCTGTTAAAATTTTTAACTCGGTCACTGCACCTAGTGGTAAATAAAGTGAAAATAGTCTTGATTATACCCGAGTTTACATTCAACTTATAAGTCACTTTTGTTAAGGATGGGAGCGTATTACCCTCAAAGTAAGAACTGTAGTTTCTGATTGTGCGAATCAGGATTAGTTGAGCCATATTGGACGTCATAAGGTAGGGAAACCAAAAAGTAAAAAAGTTATGGCGGGAAAAAGATACTAGGTGATTTCTTTTCGCCTGCCTAAGTCTTGATTTACATATCCTCAAAACTAATTACAATTCTTTTTTTCTTTTTTATTTTGTAATTGTTTAGGCTTTGTTGAGTGCTTTTAAAGAGGCATGTCAATCAACTAGCCCTAGCACCATTGTGATCCCAAAAGGAACATTCCAAATGAACCAAGTGAAACTAGAAGGCCCATGCAAAGGTCCTCTTGAACTTCAAATCCAAGCTACTTTGAAAGCTCCTTCAGACCCTAACCAACTCAAGACTGGTGAATGGTTAACAATCAACAAACTTGATGGGTTCACCATGTCTGGTGGTGGGACACTTGATGGTCAAGGTAAAGCTGCATGGGAATGCAAGGAGTCCAAAAAGTGCACCAAGCTTCCCAATGTAAGTTTACATAGTTTCATCTGAGACGTTTCTGTTTGATCAAACTTTCAAAATCTGCGGATTCTGAATAACGTATATCTTAATTTTTTTTTTGCATATGATGTAGAACTTGAGCTTCAACTCTCTCACAAATTCCATAATCAAGGATATAACCACATTGGACAGCAAATCATTCCATGTGAATGTGAACCAATGCAAAAACTTAACATTCCTCCACTTCAATGTCAAGGCTCCAGGCGATAGCCCTAACACTGATGGCATCCATATCTCAAGGTCGAGCTCTGTGAATGTCACTGAGTCTACTTTCTCTACTGGAGATGATTGTATCTCTGTTGGCGATCAAACAGAACAACTTTCCATCACTAAGGTCACTTGTGGACCTGGACATGGCATTAGTGTTGGTAGTCTTGGTGGAAATCCTGATGAAAAGCCAGTGGTTGGTGTGATTGTTAAGAATTGCACTTTCATTAGCACTGATAATGGTGTTAGGATTAAGACATGGCCTGCTTCTCACCCTGGTGTTGTCTCTGATATACATTTTGAGGATATCATTGTGCAAAATGTTAGCAACCCTATTTTCATTGATCAAGTTTATTGCCCAAGTGGCAAATGCAACAAAAATGTAAGTATCGCACACACTTATAATATTATCAGTCATTGTATTGGGATGGTTGGGATCCTTACATCTTAATCACAGGTCTTCGTTCTCTAATGATAGAAAACTTCTTGGCAGAAAGTGTTTTACCTGGATAATTTTCAAAACTAACCACTTTTCTTGTTTTTGTATTAAAAATTTGGCCACTTCTATACCATCGATCTAAAGTACAAAAGGTGTCCCACCCACTATGCACGGATTTGGAAAAGGACAAAACCACATCAAATCTATTGTGCATGGTATTACTTGCACTTTTACAAAAAATTATTTTCATGACTTGTCGCATTAAGGTTTTCATCCTAATCTTTTTTCTTATTACTAGGTTGGGATGGTTGAAATCCTTACAATCTTAAATTAGAGGTCTTCAATTTGTGCACTGAATAACCTCTTGATAAGAAGTGTTTTACCCTGATTATTTGCAAAAATAACCACTTTTATCACCCTCTATTTAGGAATTAGCCAGTTTTCCAAAATCAGAACATTCATTGGTATGAACTATGAAGTTCAAAAAGTATTATGCACGGGTTTGGAAAGGGACAAAATCACATTGAATATATCGTACATATCTTTCTTGCCATTTTACAGAAGGCGACCGATTTCCAGGCCTTGCATGCATGGTGGCCTCGTGGTCACACATACCAACGACAATAATTAAGTTTTACCGTTGCACCAAGATTAATTTCATCCTAATCTTTATTTATTTATTTATTTATTTTTACAGTTGCCTTCACAAGTGAAGATCAGCAATGTGACTATCCAAAACATAAAGGGTACATCAAGAACTCAAAATGCAGTATCACTACTTTGTAGTAAAGGTGCACCATGTGAGGGTGTTGAAGTTGGAGACATTGACATTACTTATAGTGGAAAAGAAGGACCAGCAACATCAAAGTGTGAGAATATTAAGCCAAATTTAAAGGGAAAGCAAAGTCCAAACGTTTGCTCTTCTGCTGGTGCTCCTGCTCCTGCTCCTGCTCCTGCTCGTGCTGCTTCTTCGTCTTCTTAATTAGTTAATCTTAGTACCTTTTAAAGCGCTAAATTTATGATTTGTTAAACGGAAAATAAATTTGACGAAAAAAGTTAAGAGGTTGAAATATCTACTGAGCTTACAAGCATGTCAAATCAAATAGAAAATGGATGATTTAATGTCTCTCTTTGGCACTCCTCAATTGAAATTAACAATTGCCTCGAACCAGATCAGAGAGAACCCATTGGGATACTAGAGCTAGAATTTGTACAAAATATAAAGTCCAACAAGATTATGGAACAAGTCCCCGAAATAATATGCATTTCACGAAGTGCAGTATACTATATGAATTGAGTACCACATCATGTATGAATAAATGACTAACAAATATACATGTTCAACTCGATCAAAACAACAATGGGTGGCGCCTATGTGTTCATTACACAGCTCGATCCATATTATGTGTTGAACTAAGTGATTCACTAGTCCGTCCATAAACCTCATAGAGTTACTAGCCCTACAAACTATGCCTAACGCTACACCGTCCGTAGTGGTGACTACTCGAACTACGTGTGAAGTAGGTACTACCTACAACCAGTAAATCATCGATAAGTCATTGAAACATTTCAACTCAGGAGAGATAAGTCATTGATACATTTCAACTCAGGAGAGATAAGTCATTGATACATTTCAACTCAGGAGAGATGATAACATATCATACAATCAATTTAATCTCACTTTTCTAATAATGCATATACAAACTTTTTGAAATATCAATATTTACATCCAATTGACTCAATCTATCCAAATATAAATAACGGGTCCAAATTAGTCCAAACTTTAGGGTGCCTTTGTTGGGTTCAATTGGTGTGGATGGAAAATGAAAAGTTGCTTGGAAGGGACACAACTCTTCAAGTAAAGTACACACTATTTCGGGAAAAGGTATGACTGTTTGGATGGTTGTGGTTGTTCGAAAAAGCCACTCTTTCGAATGGATAGACATGACTGTTCAGAAAGGATACACCTTTCCGGGGAACCATTGCCACCTTTTGGAAGGGGAACTTAATGACTATATAAACCTGCATTTTTCCACAAGTTTAGTACGAATTTTTCTGCACTTGAAAATATTTCTTGTCTTCTAAAATACTCTGTGTGATCATCTA
>NW_025859136.1:45669-50969 GCF_002878395.1 Capsicum annuum
ATCCTGGGAGGAAAATTCCGCAATCTCGGGTACTTGAGGGGAATTATTTCCTCAAGGACACTCCGTGAATTCGGAAGACTTGCTTTTTTCTGCTTCATCTAATTTTCTTTAAAATACTGAAAACACACTTCTTTGAAAGGTCGTTTTTTATCTTGTGTTGAAGGTGTTGGAAACTTCATAAGTGTTCTTGATTTATTCTTGAACTTGTGTTGAAGTAGCTTTGCCAAAGTACAGATTCTTGTACCCGAAAATATTGAAAACAACAATCTAAAGAAAATAAATTGGAAAAAAAAAATTCTTTTTGCTTGTTTGGTGAAATTTTCTTTTCACTAAAGTTTTTTTTTTTTCATAATCTGTAGTGCTTGGTTTTTGGAGATTAAAGCTCTAAGATTTCTACTCCGTTTGAACTTAACTAGTGATTTGAAGAAAGAAAATCTTCATCACAAGTTAAAGATCCATCAGTTGACGATTGGAAGTCATAAAAATTTCATCGTTAAACTAGAAACAAGGGGTGTTTAAAGTTGCTGCAACTTTATAAATAGTATTTTGATATACTAAAATTTACTGTCTTGTTGTGACAGGAAAATGACTTCTGACAGTCAAGTGAATGATACTGTAGCGATTGTGATAGTAACTAATGTTGCCACAACGAGTTGTAAGAGTGCTCCGCAGGCAATAACATCAGCGGAGAAATTCGAAAAATTCACGGGTGTTGATTTTAAAAGGTGGCGGCAGAAGAAGTTCTACCTTACAACTCTATGTCTTAAAAAATTCACATCTGAAGAAACTCCAGAGGTGCACGAAGGAACTTCGAACTAGGAGAAATTTGTCGTTATGGAGGCGTGGAAACACTCAAATTTCCTATGCATGAATTACATTCTAAATGGCCTTCAAGACAAACTATACAACGTATATAGTGGAATGAAGATGGCAAAGGAGTTGTGGGGGCGCTGTTGACACCTAACTTTTGCTCTCCACGACTAAATTTAATCTTGAGTTTCTACGATTTTTAATAAAATTAAAATATTTATTTTATCCAAATAAAAAAATTGCAAAATATTTTTGGTACGTAATTTTATCATTTTAAGTAGCGATTATATATTATCGTGTTCAGTTATACGAGATTATATAATTTGATTACTTAAATATTTATTCTATGGGATATTGGATTTTAATTAAGGATTAATTTGAAAATAAATATAATGATTAAAATCTTAATTTTAATATAATTTATTATTAAAATAATTTATTTGGATAAATATGCATTTGATTTTATTAAATCAAGAAGCTCGGGATTAAAAGAAGTATTAATTCGTATCAAATTTCAATTTAATTTAGCCAATCTATTAGATTTGGCCATAATTGAAATCAAATTGGCCATAATTGCAATGCAATCCGTCAATTGATTTTTAATTTGGTCAAAATTAAATAAATTTGGCTAAATTTTAAATCCCAATTGGGGTTATATCCTAAATAACCCCAAAATTTCCAAAAACTCTCATAACTTCCACCCAATTCCCACCAAAAAATAATTTTAAATTATACTACATTGTACAATCCCCCGACTTATTAAAAAATTGTACTACATTGTACAATTCCACCACTTTATCTTCCACCTCACCTTATCTTCAATTTTAAAATTTCAATAACACACCTAAATGCTTTTTCTCCTACATTGGTGGATGACAAGAAATAAATCGTCTTTCTTTTCTATAAATACGTATCTCCCACATTGGTAGAGGAAAGGAAAAAAACCATTCTCTCCTATAAATACTATCACTACATTGGTAGAAAGAGAGTGGAAAAAAAAAAGAGACTAGAAAGGTGAAAAATCCTTTTGAGCAAAATAGTTATTTTTATTTAGTAAAATTTTCTGTTTCATAGAGTTGGTCGGCTAATCAAAATTTTTGAGTTGCCGGCAATGTTTTCCGGTGGTGGTTGATTCGATCAAAGCTCTTAGTCTCATTTTGCTGCCCCCCAAGAGGTAAACACACCTTTTCTGTTTTGTAGTTTTATTATCGTTTTCTTCTTCATCTTTTTTTTTTCGAAGTTTGTAATAATAATTTTGATTGCTAGGATTGTTTTGTCGTAGATGGTCTTGAAGGCCATAGGACATTGTGGTATCGATATTTTAATTTTCATGTTCATGATATAAAAATGAGTTATCAATAGCTGTATGTGCCTTTTTTGACTTTATTCTTTGATTATTATGGATAAAGTTTCAATTTTTGCTTAAAAGATGTATTTATGCTTTGTTTAAACTCATTGTTGGCGGATATGTTTGTTTTTAGCATTTAAAGTTATTTTCTTTATGTTGAAAAGAATAGTTAATATTGATTGCTTCGTCTTTTGACCTTATTCTTTGATTATTTTGGATAAATTTTAGATCTGTGCTTGAAAAACATACCCATGTCTTGTTTAAACTTATTATTGGTGGATATGTTTGTTTTCAGCATGTAAAGTAATTTCCTTTATGTTGAAAAGAATAGTTAATATTGATTGTTTTGCCTTTTGATTTTATTCTTTAATTGTTACGTATAAAGTTTTGATCTTTGTTCAAAAGATGAACACATGCCTTGTTTAAATTCATTGATGGTGAATATGTTTGTTTTAGCATATAAAATTGTTTCTTTTATGTTAAAAAAATAGTTATTATTGTTTGTTTCGCCTTACTAAAAATAGTCATTAGTTAAGTCAAGAATTTGTCATTTTCTTGCTAATTATTTTAATGGATTTCAAAATCCTCATACAAGATGAAGTGCTAGCTTTATTTTCCATCGAAGATGTTTATTCCTCTTTTGTTCGCATGTTGTTTTGTAAAAATGATGAGAAAGTTTGGACTTTTGTGGCTAAATAGAATTATTTGGATATTTTTGACTCATGCATAGTATGACTGTTGAACGATATTTCACTTTTAGAGATGCTAAACTTTTATTCTTATTTTCTTACTCCGTATTGTTATATGTGCTCTTGTGTGTGTAAAGACTTGATTCATGTTTCTCTTCTATTCATAATATCAAAAGAGAATCAACGATGTCTTAGAAATATAAACCATAGATTGTTACACGTTTTTTTCCATAAAATATTGGTTGTAATTTAGATGTATGAATTTTCATTAATGTCGTCTTAATTGAAATTTAAAGATTCTCTTTGTTGAAAAGTTAACCTTTATTTTTTTAGTTATATGGATTAGTGTGTACGTTTGTTCAATTTTAGAAGTCATGAGTATTTTTCTTGTTGCCTTATCCCTTTACTTTCGCAAGCTTACGTTGTTTGTTTCTCACTTTAATTCATTGAATAACATAAATCATGAGGCATGCAAGTGGATGCCTTTGCTTTGCATTTTATCTATTGACTATCACTCTTGTTATACGTGTGCAAGTGTGCATATCATTGTAATTCAAAAATTGATTCTTGATATTTTCTTTTTCTTTGAAATATGTAATTACTATGCCTTGAACGTATATTAATTTCTTTAGCTTTCTTTGCATGCAAAAAATATCTCGAGTCCAAATGGACTCCTCTCCTCTTGCATTTCGTAATGGGTCAATGAGGCTCACCTCTTTGACTCAAGTCTGAAGCTTAAACCCAAATCCATTACATGGCGTGCGGGTGCTAGAAGATAGACGAAGAAGGAAAATGGGTCAACACCCATTGATGAGGTCACTAAGAGACTTGAAAAGTCTCGATTTTTATTATTATTTTTTGTATTTATTCATTTAGTTATTGGGCCTCGAAGTCAAAGTTGTATTTTAATACAGGTGAGGCGTATTTTGGGCTTCAAAGGTCTGAATACTAGCTTAGGATAGGTTGTGGGCCGAAAGTCCAATATTTAGATTAGGACAGGTGCAAATGGGCCAAAATCCCAATTAGATTAGGACAGGGTCTATTGATTTGGGTCCAATGGCCTATGTCTTTTATTTTCTCCGCTTCCCCTTTTACATGCTTTGTTATTAATTTATTTAAACTTAGTTAAAATCCCTAATAAGTCGTCCAAATCTATTTTACACAAGTATTTTCCTAAAATCAATTACTTTTCAACAAGCAATCTTACTTTTTGAAGTTAGTCAAAAGATATTTTCAAACAGTCCAGATAATCGCAAGTTAGCGGATACTCTTGGTGCCTTAACAATCTTTCAAGAGTATTAATAGGAATCGCTTACTCAGAATCTTCAAACTTAAATGATTTTTTTTGTTTTGGATCGTTTAAGTAACTTTCAAAGGTTTTCTTAATTCCCTTTCAAATAAATTAAGTGGCGACTCTCAAAAGTCAAAATTTTCGCAAAATAAAAATGGCAACTCTACTGGGGATATTTAACTAGGTTCTAACCAAATGTTTGATTTCATATTTTCATTAACTGTTTAATTGCTTACGTGTTTATATGTTTTGATTTTGCGGAATTTAATTATTGTATCTCATAGCATAATCCCACATTGATTTATTATATTGTTTTGGAGTTTTGTGGATGTCCCAACCCCTGTTGTTCAACTCCAAATAAAGTATTAAAAATATGATGGTTTATTAGCACGTGAGGCATCTGATGGTTGTTCGTATTTCCAAACCCAAGTCGTCTGCTTGGGAACCTGGTTCAAACCCACTATAGACACCTAGGATAGAGTGAAACCAAAATCCTATTTTTAGGCATGAGCCTAGGACGACCCAATACTCGAGGGGGTATTAGGCCCATTAGAAAACTTGCCCTACGTCTATTGACCCCGATTTAATTACAGACGAATCATATTTATGTGTTGAAGAAATATATATTTGTTTAAGCCAATCCATCCTTTGGGGGTCGAGAGAAAGCTTGCTTTGCTTACTTTTGTGTAAGGATGCCTCAATCATACACTAATTGAGAGAGAAATTGAAGCAAGCCAAGCGAGAAATTGATTGATTTGGATGGTTGCATCTAGGGCACAACTATACAAAAATTGCTTGATCATCAACGGATCTCACCAATGACAAGAAGTGGACAAAGATAAGAGGGCGAAGGTCGATAGAAGAGCATTCAGGAACTAGTATTTCCTATCCCCTGCATGGGACGTTATTCTTTTTCTTATGTTATTTTTCCTTTCCCTAAAGATTGTGTCCCTTTCGTGCAACTTTTGTAGGCATTTATGACATTTATGTATACCTATGAAGGTTTTTGGGGATAATGGATTGACTTTAAAAGGGCGTATATTTTCTTCAAAATCCGTTAGGCCTAAACCCTTGGTTCAAAAGGGTCACCCAATTAGGATGCACGTTTATTATAGTATGCTTGTGTAATATAACTGTTTATGAGCTTATACGTGTTATATTG
>NW_025859136.1:53969-85597 GCF_002878395.1 Capsicum annuum
GGTTAAGTATCTGGGAAAAGGTCAATACCAAATTCTATTTCCCTATTGGGAGGTACCCCTGGGAGATCTTCTGGAAAAATTTCAAAAAATTCATTGACCATTCGAACAGATTGAAGTGTTGGAGTCTCAGACTTTGTGTCTTTGACTTGAACTAGGTGGTAGAATCAAGCTTTGGATATCAACTTTCTGGCCTTAAGATAAGATATGAAATGACCCTTGGGAGACACTAAATTACCTGACCACTCGAAGACTGGCTCATCTGGGAATTGAAACTTCACCACACGGGTGCGACAATCTATAGAGGCATAATAGGAATGGAGCCAATCCATACCAAGGATAAGATCAAAATCAACTATAGCTAACTCTATCATGTCTGCTATCATAACTTTATGAAGGACAGTGATAGGAAACTTCTTATAGATTTGCTTAGCAAGAACTGACTCACCTACTGGAGTAGAAACCAAGAAGGGATCGGGGATTTTTTTAGGATTTATCTCAAAATTCACAGCAATAAGAGAAAATCAATCTAGGGTCTAACAACACATAAACATCAAAATGGAAGATACGAAGCATACCAATAATAACGTCTGGTGAATCCTCCTGCTTCTGGCGGGATGGTAAGGCATAAAACTAATTCTGGAGCTAACCTCCATCGATACTAGATGATGCACCCTAAGGAGAAGTTGGGCAACCTAAAAGAGCTGGTGCACTAGTATCCTGAGTCTGAGAACGAACATCTTTGTTTCCCTGTCTAGCATGTAGGCACTCATTAATTCTAAGACCCAGCTGGCCACAACCATAAAAACCTATCCGTCCAGCTAAAAACTCACCAGGATGATTCTTACCACACCTAGCACACTGACGATAGCTGGGCCTGCCACTCACACTATTTTGAGATCTGGACATATAGGACTTACCCCAATGTTCTTATCTATTTTTGGGTACCGAAGCACTGGCTAAAAAAGGTCCAGGCATAGATGAACGATTCTAAAACTGTGAATGATTTCCTCATCCAGACCTATTTTGACCATAATCAAACTGCTCTGTTCCAGCCTTTTTATTTACTCTCTCTTTTTCCCTCATCTTTTCTTTCTCAATTTCCTAGTCATGTATTATTAATCTAGGGATATCTATGTCTCCAATGAGCATAGCAGTCCTACACTCCTTAACTACCAACCCAGACACACCGATCATAAACTTACTCATGCTTGACCTAGGTTCAGCCATTTGATCAGGGACATACTTAGACAACTGGTTGAACTTGAGGCAATACTTCTTCACTGTCATTGAGAATTACCTTAGGTTCATGAATTCATCTATCCTATATTTCCTTATCTCACGTGGGAAGAACTTGTCTAGGAACGCATCCTAAAAAATCTGCCAAGTCATGGGAGCTGCATTCTCCCCGATACTCTTCTTCCACATCACTACCCAATCATAAGCAATATCCTTTAGCCTATAGGATGCTAATTCTACACTCTCCTCTTCAGAAACATGCATAATTTGGGTGTATTCTTCACCTCATCTAGATAGAGTTGTGGGTCCTCACCTATCTTTAACCCAAAGAACTCTGCAGATTCATCCTCATAAAAACTTGAATTCTAGCTGCGGCTAAGTCCCCATCTTGTTGAGGTGGGGCTGCATCCTAATGATTTCCCTAAATGTTAGTTGTCACAACTTGGGCTAGCGCCTGAAAGACAACCCGAAAATCTGCATGTGACACATTCTCTTTTCCTTTTCAAATCAAACAAACCTTTTGGTTGAACATTCATATCAAGAACAATATGAACAACAACAAGAACACTTATAAACAACAAAAATATCTAAGCCGTCCATCCCTTCAACAACACTTAACAAGAGCTCAAATATTGGACCTTAGACTCAAGTGTGCTACGGAAAAAATAATATAACACACGAAACCACTAAGACAAGCAAAAAAACACCTAAATCTATGCTTCAAATCTTGGCCAAGACACACAAACAAGACACAATTTCTCGACCAAGGTACAAAAACGGGAACCATTCTTTTTTTGTGATATTTTCGATTTTGGACACCTCTTCTAGTATTAGGAAACAAAGATATAACACTATAAAAAACAAAACACACAAAATTCAAGACCAAAATTTCGACCAAGAACCAAAAAAATGGGACGGCTTCACTATTTTTGAGTTTTTCAGCTTTTCAACACTCATTTTTTCGAATGAACAAGCCCAAGATTGATCTCGTGGGAACAAAATAAATGATCACTCTGATACCAAATGATACTAAACAGTATCTAAAAGAGCACGAAAATAGTACGCAATCACATAACAGTCCACACGCACAAGACACTAACCGGAAATAACAAACACAAACTTAGAGAAGATATGTAACTTGACACCAGGAGAACTCATAATACAGCAACTAAAGAGTGTATTAATACTCTAAAACCTCTAAAAATAAGTTAACAAGTACCACGTTCATACAGAACACAAGAGGAGCTCGGTTCACTCAAGCACTCTCGTTTTTAGCCGATACACACAACACAAGAAGAAATAATTTCTTGTGATGCCAAAGTGGTGGTATACTCTCTTCTTGAGAGAAAAATAATGTTCAATATTACAAGTGATTTCAAGAATAAGCTAACTAAGGAACAAGTCTAAAGAAACACCTTAAATAGTCTATTACAAAAGGATGGCAAAAGGACCCCTTTACCCATAATGAAGGGGTGGCGGGTGTGGAGTGTTTTGGGGAAGCCTTGGGTGTATTTTCGAGCACCTAAGATCAGCCCTCACATGTCAAGAGGTATACTCCCTTGGGAGAGTTTGCAACAAGCTCAAATGCACCTTGTAGTCTTTGTAGTTCCCGAGCTTGGCTTCTAGTAAATGGTCTCGAGCCCATGATACCCGTATCATCCTATCCATCTTGTCCTTCAATTTAGGCGCCTCTTGAGTGCATAAAATCCTCCTCCTTCCTTCACTTGGACAAGGCTTTGAAAAGACTCCAAAAGGTCTTCAATTCACTTGCAAATTCGAAACCTGGACCTTTGACAAAACCTTGTAACCCTTCTGCTCCTCATGCTTGTATAAAAACACTCACTATTAACCCAAAGCTAAAGACAATTATACGTGTTCTTGACCCACAAACAAATCTAATTGTCCCCAAATCGACAGTAAATAATATCCTAGAATTTTCACTTATTTTAGTTCGAAATCGACCACATTGCCATGATATATCTGCATTAAAAATTGCTATTTTTCGATTAATTTCAAAAACTAGGTACTGCTCAAAAATCGATTAAAAAAGTAGCTAGCTCGTACAACTTTTACTAATTATATAATAATGTCATTACATAGGATTGTATGAGCTAGCTTTCGAATCGATGTTGGATTGAATGAGCTAGCTTTCGAATCAATTTTTGAGAAGTACCTAGTGATTGAAAATTAACTAAAAGTAACAAATTTTTATCTTGTAGGGAAAAGTAGACCAAGCAAAACAAGAAAAAAAAGAACTACCATGTACAACTAATTTCCAACTAATCCTTCTCCGCAACTCAATCTATGTGGTCTAAAATATGTGGATAAAGTTTCAATTGTGTCAATTCTTTTACACTATAAAAGTCCTTCACAACACTCACTTTACATTTGATACAAGACATTGAAGAACTATCCCAAAAACTTCAAAAAAAAAAAAAAAAAAAAAGAAAAAGAAAAGAGAAAAAAGAAAAAAAGAAAAAAAAGAGGTTGGAGGGGTCTTGAAAGGATGGATTTGAAATTCAAGTTTGTTCATTTTGCTGTTGTGGTGTTATTTCTAGTACAACTTGGTGAATCTCAAAATGCAACTTTTGATATAACAAAATATGGTGCTAAAAGTGATGCTGATATTAGTGAGGTAAGTCATGAATTTTATTTTTTCTCTTTATCTAGGTTGATACTAATTAAGTTTCTAACCTACTAGATACCTACTTTCACCCAAGAAAATGATATATAAAATGATATTTGGGTAAAAACTTAAAAGGGATGTGTAAAATAGACATGTGATTGCATTGAAGGGTATGACCTAGCAGAGGGCTGAGCTAGGTGAATATAATAAGGTGGCTCAATTAAATTACTTTCGTTCGAAAATTATACGAGATGAAAATGAAAATGAATAGTTGGTTTCCCTTTACATAGGGAAAAAAGATTCTAATGACGTGCAAAGGGATTCAAGATTTGCTTATTCAGATCTCATGTGTGATATTTTTGTAATTTCTTGAACTCCTGTTAAAATTTTTAACTCGGTCACTGCACCTAGTGGTAAATAAAGTGAAAATAGTCTTGATTATACCCGAGTTTACATTCAACTTATAAGTCACTTTTGTTAAGGATGGGAGCGTATTAACCTCAAAGTAAGAACTGTAGTTTCTGATTGTGCGAATCAGGATTAGTTGAGCCATATTGGACGTCATAAGGTAGGGAAACCAAAAAGTAAAAAAGTTATGGCAGGAAAAAGATACTAGGAGATTTCTTTTCGCCTGCGTAAGTCTTGATTTACATATCCTCAAAACTAATTACAATTCTTTTTTCTTTTTTATTTTGTAATTGTTTAGGCTTTGTTGAGTGCTTTTAAAGAGGCATGTCAATCAACTAGCCCTAGCACCATTGTGATCCCAAAAGGAACATTCCAAATGAACCAAGTGAAACTAGAAGGCCCATGCAAAGGTCCTCTTGAACTTCAAATCCAAGCTACTTTGAAAGCTCCTTCAGACCCTAACCAACTCAAGACTGGTGAATGGTTAACAATCAACAAACTTGATGGGTTCACCATGTCTGGTGGTGGGACACTTGATGGTCAAGGTAAAGCTGCATGGGAATGCAAGGAGTCCAAAAAGTGCACCAAGCTTCCCAATGTAAGTTTACATAGTTTCATCTGAGACGTTTCTGTTTGATCAAACTTTCAAAATCTGCGGATTCTGAATAACGTATATCTTAATTTTTTTTTTGCATATGATGTAGAACTTGAGCTTCAACTCTCTCACAAATTCCATAATCAAGGATATAACCACATTGGACAGCAAATCATTCCATGTGAATGTGAACCAATGCAAAAACTTAACATTCCTCCACTTCAATGTCAAGGCTCCAGGCGATAGCCCTAACACTGATGGCATCCATATCTCAAGGTCGAGCTCTGTGAATGTCACTGAGTCTACTTTCTCTACTGGAGATGATTGTATCTCTGTTGGCGATCAAACAGAACAACTTTCCATCACTAAGGTCACTTGTGGACCTGGACATGGCATTAGTGTTGGTAGTCTTGGTGGAAATCCTGATGAAAAGCCAGTGGTTGGTGTGATTGTTAAGAATTGCACTTTCATTAGCACTGATAATGGTGTTAGGATTAAGACATGGCCTGCTTCTCACCCTGGTGTTGTCTCTGATATACATTTTGAGGATATCATGGTGCAAAATGTTAGCAACCCTATTTTCATTGATCAAGTTTATTGCCCGAGTGGCATATGCAATAAAAATGTAAGTATCGCGCACACTTATAATATTATCAGTCATTGTATTGGGATGGTTGGGATCCTTACATCTTAATCACAGGTCTTCGTTCTCTAATGATAGAAAACTTCTTGGCAGAAAGTGTTTTACCTGGATAATTTTCAAAACTAACCACTTTTCTTGTTTTTGTATTAAAAATTTGGCCACTTCTATACCATCGATCTAAAGTACAAAAGGTGTCCCACCCACTATGCACGGATTTGGAAAAGGACAAAACCACATCAAATCTATTGTGCATGGTATTACTTGCACTTTTACAAAAAATTATTTTCATGACTTGTCGCATTAAGGTTTTCATCCTAATCTTTTTTCTTATTACTAGGTTGGGATGGTTGAAATCCTTACAATCTTAAATTAGAGGTCTTCAATTTGTGCACTGAATAACCTCTTGATAAGAAGTGTTTTACCCTGATTATTTGCAAAAATAACCACTTTTATCACCCTCTATTTAGGAATTAGCCAGTTTTCCAAAATCAGAACATTCATTGGTATGAACTATGAAGTTCAAAAAGTATTATGCACGGGTTTGGAAAGGGACAAAATCACATTGAATATATCGTACATATCTTTCTTGCCATTTTACAGAAGGCGACCGATTTCCACGCCTTGCATGCATGGTGGCCTCGTGGTCACACATACCAACGACAATAATTAAGTTTTACCGTTGCACCAAGATTAATTTCATCCTAATCTTTATTTATTTATTTATTTATTTTTACAGTTGCCTTCACAAGTGAAGATCAGCAATGTGACTATCCAAAACATAAAGGGTACATCAAGAACTCAAAATGCAGTATCACTACTTTGTAGTAAAGGTGCACCATGTGAGGGTGTTGAAGTTGGAGACATTGACATTACTTATAGTGGAAAAGAAGGACCAGCAACATCAAAGTGTGAGAATATTAAGCCAAATTTAAAGGGAAAGCAAAGTCCAAACGTTTGCTCTTCTGCTGGTGCTCCTGCTCCTGCTCCTGCTCCTGCTCGTGCTGCTTCTTCGTCTTCTTAATTAGTTAATCTTAGTACCTTTTAAAGCGCTAAATTTATGATTTGTTAAACGGAAAATAAATTTGACGAAAAAAGTTAAGAGGTTGAAATATCTACTGAGCTTACAAGCATGTCAAATCAAATAGAAAATGGATGATTTAATGTCTCTCTTTGGCACTCCTCAATTGAAATTAACAATTGCCTCGAACCAGATCAGAGAGAACCCATTGGGATACTAGAGCTAGAATTTGTACAAAATATAAAGTCCAACAAGATTATGGAACAAGTCCCCGAAATAATATGCATTTCACGAAGTGCAGTATACTATATGAATTGAGTACCACATCATGTATGAATAAATGACTAACAAATATACATGTTCAACTCGATCAAAACAACAATGGGTGGCGCCTATGTGTTCATTACACAGCTCGATCCATATTATGTGTTGAACTAAGTGATTCACTAGTCCGTCCATAAACCTCATAGAGTTACTAGCCCTACAAACTATGCCTAACGCTACACCGTCCGTAGTGGTGACTACTCGAACTATGTGTGAAGTAGGTACTACCTACAACCGGTAAATCATCGATAAGTCATTGAAACATTTCAACTCAGGAGAGATAAGTCATTGATACATTTCAACTCAGGAGAGATAAGTCATTGATACATTTCAACTCAGGAGAGATGATAACATATCATACAATCAATTTAATCTCACTTTTCTAATAATGCATATACAAACTTTTTGAAATATCAATATTTACATCCAATTGACTCAATCTATCCAAATATAAATAACGGGTCCAAATTAGTCCAAACTTTAGGGTGCCTTTGTTGGGTTCAATTGGTGTGGATGGAAAATGAAAAGTTGCTTGGAAGGGACACAACTCTTCAAGTAAAGTACACACTATTTCGGGAAAAGGTATGACTGTTTGGATGGTTGTGGTTGTTCGAAAAAGCCACTCTTTCGAATGGATAGACATGACTGTTCAGAAAGGATACACCTTTCCGGGGAACCATTGCCACCTTTTGGAAGGGGAACTTAATGACTATATAAACCTGCATTTTTCCACAAGTTTAGTACGAATTTTTCTGCACTTGAAAATATTTCTTGTCTTCTAAAATACTCTGTGTGATCATCTAACTGTTGGATGAGTTCGAAGAGAATCTGATCGTTTGAGGTACCTACAATTGGATTGTTAAGTCATTTTATCCTGGGAGGAAAATTCCGCAATCTCGGGTACTTGAGGGGAATTATTTCCTCAAGGACAATCCGTGAATTCGGAAGACTTGCTTTTTTCTGCTTCATCTAATTTTCTTTAAAATACTGAAAACACACTTCTTTGAAAGGTCGTTTTTGATCTTGTGTTGAAGGTGTTGGAAACTTCATAAGTGTTCTTGATTTATTCTTGAACTTGTGTTGAAGTTGCTTTGTCAAAGTACAGATTCTTGTACCCGAAAATATTGAAAACAACAATCTAAAGAAAATAAATTGGAAAAAAAATATAAAAAAAAATTCTTTTTGCTTGTTTGGTGAAATTTTCTTTTCACTAAAGTTTTTTTTTTTCATAATCTGTAGTGCTTGGTTTTTGGAGATTAAAGCTCTAAGATTTCTACTCCGTTTGAACTTAACTAGTGATTTGAAGAAAGAAAATCTTCATCACAAGTTAAAGATCCATCAGTTGACGATTGGAAGTCATAAAAATTTCATCGTTAAACTAGAAACAAGGGGTGTTTAAAGTTGCTGCAACTTTATAAATAGTATTTTGATATACTAAAATTTACTGTCTTGTTGTGACAGGAAAATGACTTCTGACAGTCAAGTGAATGATACTGTAGCGATTGTGATAGTAACTAATGTTGCCACAACGAGTTGTAAGAGTGCTCCGCAGGCAATAACATCAGCGGAGAAATTCGAAAAATTCACGGGTGTTGATTTTAAAAGGTGGCGGCAGAAGAAGTTCTACCTTACAACTCTATGTCTTAAAAAATTCACATCTGAAGAAACTCCAGAGGTGCACGAAGGAACTTCGAACTAGGAGAAATTTGTCGTTATGGAGGCGTGGAAACACTCAAATTTCCTATGCATGAATTACATTCTAAATGGCCTTCAAGACAAACTATACAACGTATATAGTGGAATGAAGATGGCAAAGGAGTTGTGGGGGCGCTGTTGACACCTAACTTTTGCTCTCCACGACTAAATTTAATCTTGAGTTTCTACGATTTTTAATAAAATTAAAATATTTATTTTATCCAAATAAAAAAATTGCAAAATATTTTTGGTACGTAATTTTATCATTTTAAGTAGCGATTATATATTATCGTGTTCAGTTATACGAGATTATATAATTTGATTACTTAAATATTTATTCTATGGGATATTGGATTTTAATTAAGGATTAATTTGAAAATAAATATAATGATTAAAATCTTAATTTTAATATAATTTATTATTAAAATAATTTATTTGGATAAATATGCATTTGATTTTATTAAATCAAGAAGCTCGGGATTAAAAGAAGTATTAATTCGTATCAAATTTCAATTTAATTTAGCCAATCTATTAGATTTGGCCATAATTGAAATCAAATTGGCCATAATTGCAATGCAATCCGTCAATTGATTTTTAATTTGGTCAAAATTAAATAAATTTGGCTAAATTTTAAATCCCAATTGGGGTTATATCCTAAATAACCCCAAAATTTCCAAAAACTCTCATAACTTCCACCCAATTCCCACCAAAAAATAATTTTAAATTATACTACATTGTACAATCCCCCGACTTATTAAAAAATTGTACTACATTGTACAATTCCACCACTTTATCTTCCACCTCACCTTATCTTCAATTTTAAAATTTCAATAACACACCTAAATGCTTTTTCTCCTACATTGGTGGATGACAAGAAATAAATCGTCTTTCTTTTCTATAAATACGTATCTCCCACATTGGTAGAGGAAAGGAAAAAAACCATTCTCTCCTATAAATACTATCACTACATTGGTAGAAAGAGAGTGGAAAAAAAAAAGAGACTAGAAAGGTGAAAAATCCTTTTGAGCAAAATAGTTATTTTTATTTAGTAAAATTTTCTGTTTCATAGAGTTGGTCGGCTAATCAAAATTTTTGAGTTGCCGGCAATGTTTTCCGGTGGTGGTTGATTCGATCAAAGCTCTTAGTCTCATTTTGCTGCCCCCCAAGAGGTAAACACACCTTTTCTGTTTTGTAGTTTTATTATCGTTTTCTTCTTCATCTTTTTTTTTTCGAAGTTTGTAATAATAATTTTGATTGCTAGGATTGTTTTGTCGTAGATGGTCTTGAAGGCCATAGGACATTGTGGTATCGATATTTTAATTTTCATGTTCATGATATAAAAATGAGTTATCAATAGCTGTATGTGCCTTTTTTGACTTTATTCTTTGATTATTATGGATAAAGTTTCAATTTTTGCTTAAAAGATGTATTTATGCTTTGTTTAAACTCATTGTTGGCGGATATGTTTGTTTTTAGCATTTAAAGTTATTTTCTTTATGTTGAAAAGAATAGTTAATATTGATTGCTTCGTCTTTTGACCTTATTCTTTGATTATTTTGGATAAATTTTAGATCTGTGCTTGAAAAACATACCCATGTCTTGTTTAAACTTATTATTGGTGGATATGTTTGTTTTCAGCATGTAAAGTAATTTCCTTTATGTTGAAAAGAATAGTTAATATTGATTGTTTTGCCTTTTGATTTTATTCTTTAATTGTTACGTATAAAGTTTTGATCTTTGTTCAAAAGATGAACACATGCCTTGTTTAAATTCATTGATGGTGAATATGTTTGTTTTAGCATATAAAATTGTTTCTTTTATGTTAAAAAAATAGTTATTATTGTTTGTTTCGCCTTACTAAAAATAGTCATTAGTTAAGTCAAGAATTTGTCATTTTCTTGCTAATTATTTTAATGGATTTCAAAATCCTCATACAAGATGAAGTGCTAGCTTTATTTTCCATCGAAGATGTTTATTCCTCTTTTGTTCGCATGTTGTTTTGTAAAAATGATGAGAAAGTTTGGACTTTTGTGGCTAAATAGAATTATTTGGATATTTTTGACTCATGCATAGTATGACTGTTGAACGATATTTCACTTTTAGAGATGCTAAACTTTTATTCTTATTTTCTTACTCCGTATTGTTATATGTGCTCTTGTGTGTGTAAAGACTTGATTCATGTTTCTCTTCTATTCATAATATCAAAAGAGAATCAACGATGTCTTAGAAATATAAACCATAGATTGTTACACGTTTTTTTCCATAAAATATTGGTTGTAATTTAGATGTATGAATTTTCATTAATGTCGTCTTAATTGAAATTTAAAGATTCTCTTTGTTGAAAAGTTAACCTTTATTTTTTTAGTTATATGGATTAGTGTGTACGTTTGTTCAATTTTAGAAGTCATGAGTATTTTTCTTGTTGCCTTATCCCTTTACTTTCGCAAGCTTACGTTGTTTGTTTCTCACTTTAATTCATTGAATAACATAAATCATGAGGCATGCAAGTGGATGCCTTTGCTTTGCATTTTATCTATTGACTATCACTCTTGTTATACGTGTGCAAGTGTGCATATCATTGTAATTCAAAAATTGATTCTTGATATTTTCTTTTTCTTTGAAATATGTAATTACTATGCCTTGAACGTATATTAATTTCTTTAGCTTTCTTTGCATGCAAAAAATATCTCGAGTCCAAATGGACTCCTCTCCTCTTGCATTTCGTAATGGGTCAATGAGGCTCACCTCTTTGACTCAAGTCTGAAGCTTAAACCCAAATCCATTACATGGCGTGCGGGTGCTAGAAGATAGACGAAGAAGGAAAATGGGTCAACACCCATTGATGAGGTCACTAAGAGACTTGAAAAGTCTCGATTTTTATTATTGTTTTCTTTTTATTTATTCATTTAGTTATTTATTTATTCATTATTTGGGCCTCGAAGCCAAAGTTGTATTTTAATACAGGTGAGGCGTATTTTGGGCTTCAAAGGTCTGAATACTAGCTTAGGATAGGTTGTGGGCCGAAAGTCCAATATTTAGATTAGGACAGGTGCAAATGGGCCAAAATCCCAATTAGATTAGGACAGGGTCTATTGATTTGGGTCCAATGGCCTATGTCTTTTATTTTCTCCCCTTCCCCTTTTACATGCTTTGTTATTAATTTATTTAAACTTAGTTAAAATCCCTACTAAGTCGTCCAAATCTATTTTACACAAGTCTTTTCCTAAAATCAATTACTTTTCAACAAGCAATCTTACTTTTTGAAGTTAGTCAAAAGATATTTTCAAACAGTCCAGATAACCGCAAGTTAGCGGATACTCTTGGTGCCTTAACAATCTTCCAAGAGTATTAATAGGAATCGCTTACTCAGAATCTTCAAACTTAAATGATTTTTTTTTGTTTTGGATCGTTTAACTAACTTTCAAAGGTTTTCTTAATTCCTTTTCAAATAAATTAAGTGGCGACTCTCAAAAGTCAAAATTTTCGCAAAACAAAAATGGCGACTCTGCTGGGGATATTTAACTAGGTTCTAACCAAATGTTTGATTTCATCTTTTCATTAACTGTTTAATTGCTTACGTGTTTATATGTTTTGATTTTGCGGAATTTAATTATTGCATCTCATAGCATAATCCCACATTGATTTATTATATTGTTTTGGAGTTTTGTGGATGTCCCAACCCATGTTGTTCAACTCCAAATAAAGTATTAAAAATACGATGGTTTATTAGCACGTGAGGCGTTTGATGGCTGTTCGTATTTCCAAACCCAAGTCGTCTGCTCGGGAACCTGGTTCAAACCCACTATAGATACCTAGGATAGAGTGAAACCAAAATCCTATTTTTAGGCATAAGCCTAGGACCACCCAATACTCGAGGGGGTATTAGACCCATTAGAAAACTTGCCCTACGTCTATTGACCCCGAGTTAATTACAGACGAATCCTATTTATGTGTTGAAGAAATATATGTTTGTTTAAGACAATCCATTATCCTTTGGGGGTCGGGAGAAAGCTTGCTTTGCTTACTTTTGTGTAAGGATGCCTCAATCATACACTAATTGAGAGAGAAATTGAAGCAAGCCAAGCGAGAAATTGATTGATTTGGATGGTTCATCTAGGGCACGACTATACAAAAATTGCTTGATCATCAACGGATCTCACCAATGACAAGAAGTGGAAAAAGATAAGAGGGCGAAGGTCGATAGAAGATCATTCAGGAACTAGTATTTCCTATCCCCTGCATGGGACATTATTCTTTTTCTTATGTTATTTTTCCTTTCCCTAAAGATTGTATCCCTTTCGTGCAACTTTTGTAGGCATTTATGTCATTTATGTATACCTATGAAGGTTTTTGGGGATAATGGATTGACTTTAAAAAGGCGTATATTTTCTTCAAAATCCGTTAGGCCTAAACCCTTGGTTCAAAAGGGTCACCCAATTAGGATGCACGTTTATTATAATATGCTTGTGTAATATAACTGTTTATGAGCTTATACGTGTTATATTGATTCGAATCAAAGGCAAATTGATCCAATCCCATTTTTCATAGACATCTCTAGGCAGAAATATACCCCACTATACAAAAGTCCGACCAAACGTAGTCTAAGTCTCCCAAGTTTCTTAGAAAAGTCCGCAGTCATTCTTAAAACTTCCAAAATGATCGCTACCATTTTAGGAAAGTTGACTTTAGAATCAGAAAAATCCATTATAGTTTAAAACTACGTAGGGCCTGATTTCTCCTCCGTGAGATACGTAGGCATATTTTCAGCCCGGCCCCCAATCTTCAAAAACTCTGTTGTCCTCCACTTTCTTGAAAAAGTAATAAGATCGGAATGAATAAAAGTTGAGCCTTCCTAATAAATTCCACTTATCCATATCATTGATCAAAATTCTGTTCATTGAAATTCTTGAGTCATCATTACTTCATAGATCAATTCACATGAGATAAGAAACAACTCTATATGTTTACCTCCTACCTTATTATCTTGCTTTACTTATTACTAACGGAATCTAACACGTCAGGATTTGAGTTGATTTTACCTTGCAGGTAATAGAAACTACTCTGTGTTGGCACAAAATGGTCCTATTTTACTAGATCAAAGTGAATAAGAGAACCCCTTCTTGATTATAGCTTTGTTACAGAAAAAAAATGACTAGTAGTAAAACTGGGCTCTACCAATAATTTTTCAAAAGCTGTAAGTGATGGTATCGAGGATGGAATAAGAAAAATGTGAGGAAAGAATTTTCCAAGACAACCGGGATCATGGAAAATAAATTGGAGTAAACATTGTTAAACTGGACCTCCACTTTGCTCATAACTCATTGCCCGTCGTGGTAGATGAAAGGACAATTACTAGTAGTTTTAAAAAATCGGTGATGACCCGGAGGAGGCATCGTGATCCACCCTTTTATGTCTCAAATTTTTTGTTTTGTGTTTTACTGTTTTAAAAAAGGGCATGGGCGCACATTTGCGTGGGTCATAAGCCATAGTTCGTATTTATTTCTCAAATTTCAATCAAAAGTTCTTCTTTTATTCAAGAAGTAATTTTAAAATATGATTATTATCTTGTTATCATCTAACTTGGTTTGTTTCATTAGTAGTAATTTTTAAAACCTTCCATTGTCATGTCATGTCAAGGGTTAGACAAACAAAGCGAGAGAAATGATGATGAATGGAAAGACCATGATAAGGAGTGGTTAGCGGAAGACATAGAAGAACTTGTAAACCAGGAGGAGCCTTACCTGGAGGAAACTAAAAATAACTCATCCACTTTCTTGGTCCTACGATGATATGCCAGGATTGAGCACCAACATCGTGTCGCAAGTGTTACCAATCACTCCCAATTTCAATCTAGTTCAGGAAAAATTTGTTTTATGATGTATAACTGTCTAGAATCCCTTCTTTTATGTATGAACTATGTTTGACCTGAATTCCTAAGAAAGGGATACGTAGGCGACCTATGTCGGCTTCGATAAACCCTTTAGGACATTTATCCTTTTCTTTTATGTACGAACTACGTTTGACCTGAATTCCTAAGAAAGGGATACGTAGGCGGCCTATGTCGGCTTCAGTCAACCCCTTAGGAGAATTTATCCTTTCTGTTTATCCTGAACTACATTTGACCGGATTCCTACTTCAACGGGCACCCCAACGGCTCAGTCATATAACCCCAGGAAATGAAAACTGGGGCAGAATTTTCGAGAAGAAATCTCAAAAATTCACAAGAAGAAGATCATCTTCCAAAAACAAAGAGAACAAAGACTAACAAAGACTTCGAATCCCCTCGAGCTGAGGTCATCTCAAACAACTTTAAACTGGAGAAGAAATTTTGAGGAGGTCCTCAAAATTTCTACTAATTTATTGTAATATATTTCAAATCCCCCAGCACCAGAGGTCAAAGTCAAGTTTTGAAAATCACCAACTGCAATAAAGTCTAGATAGACTAAATCTTTGGCTATGATAAAACTCCTGATAGAGAGCCTCAACGATGCTGAATCCCTAGCAATCCTTTGTCAAACATCAGACATAGTCAGAACCAAGATTATTTAGGAACCGCTTACTCAAAATCTTCAAACTTAAATGATTTTTTTTGTTTGGATCGTTTAAGTAACTTTCAAAGGTTTTCTTAATTCCTTTTCAAATAAATTAAGTGGCGACTCTCAAAAGCCAAAATTTTTGCAAACAGGCGTTGGAAAGAAAATACAAGACTGAGGATGCGGGAACCAAAAATTTCTTTGTTGGAAGATTCCTAGAATTAAAAATGATTGACAACAAGTCTGTTGTATCGCAAGTCCAGGAACTACAAGTTATCATCTATGATCTCCTCGTGGAAGGTATGAGTTTGATGAATACCTTAGTTGGACATATTAAAAACGTTCTTAATGTTCACATGAACTTAATTGTAGGTATGGTTGTGAATGAGGCATTTCAAGTTGCGACAATAATAGAGAAGTTACCACCTATGTGAAAGGATTTCAAGAACTTCTTGAAACATAAGCGAAAGGAGATGACAGTTGAAGATCTTATAGTAAGACTGTGCATTAAAGAAGACAATAAAGCAGTAGAAACAATGTCGAAAGGAAATTCTACAATAAGTGGAGCAAATATTGTAGAAGACGACCACAATAACTCTAAAAAGCGAAAGAAAGCTGGACATAAAAGCAATAACTGTGGCAAGATTGGTCATAAGTCAACAAATTATCGTACCCCAAAGAAAGGGAAAAAGAAGGACCAAGCAAATATGGCTGAGTCCAAGAAAAAAATGGACGATCTGTTTTCCATGCTGACTGAATGCAACTTAGTGGGAAATACTCGAGAATGGTGGATGGATTTCGGTACCACCCACCACGTTTGTGCTAATAAAGAGTTGTTTGCTACTTTTTCTCCGGATCAAGGCAAAGAAAAGATATATATGGCCAACTCGCAACTGTAAAAGTTGAAGGAACAGGAAAAGTCTTCCTGAAAATGACATCAGGCAAAGTGTTTACTTTGAACAATGTCCTGTATGTATTGGAGTTACGGAAGAACTTAATTTCTCTATCACTTCTTGACAAAAATGGATTCAAATATGTATTTGTTTTTGGAAAAAATATACTTAGTAAAGGAGAAGTGTACGTAGGAAAAGGCTACCTCATTGAGGGCCTATTCAAAATGAATGTAATGAATGTTGAAATCAATAAAAGTTTAATTTCTTCTTACTTTCTTGAGTCTGATGATTTGTGTTATGAATGATTAGGACATGTCAATTACAAAACTTTGTGAAAATTGATAAACTTAGAAGTTTTGCCAAACTTTGAGTGCAAAATCAAAATGTCAAACGTTTGTGGAATCAAAGTATGTTAAGCATCCGTATAAGTTTGTTGAAAGGAATTTCAATCCCTTAGACTTAATACACACTAACATTTGTGATATAAAGACAACACTATCTCGTGGTAGAAAAAAGTATTTTATAACTTTTATTGACGATTGCACTATATATTATTATGTATATTTGCTAAACAATAAGGATGATGCAATAGATGCGTTTAGGCAATATAAAACAGAAGTTGAAAATTCGTTAGAGAAAAATATCAAAACGATAAGAAGTGATAGAGGTGGAGAATATGAATCTCTCTTTGCGAAAATATGTGTAGAGAATGGAATTGGCCATCAAACTACGGCCCCGTATTCACCTCAATCTAATGAAATAATGGAAAGAAAAAATCGAATCTTGAAGGAAATGATGAATGTCTTACTTATAAGTTCAGGTTTACCGCAAAATTTGTAAGGGAAAGCTATCCTTACAACTAACTGAATACTCAATAGAGTGCCAATGGTAAGACACAATCAATTCCATATGAAAATCGAAAGGAAGGAAACCCAACTTGAAATATTTCAAAGTGTGGGGGTGTCTAGAGAAGGTCCAAGTTCCTATGCCTAAAAGGGTAAATATAGGACCCAAGACGGTGGACTGCATGCTCATAAGATATGCTAAATGTAGTAAAGCATGTCAATTTTTGGTTCATAAATCCGAACATTCGGATATCAATGAAAATATAGTAATTGAATCAGATAATGCTGAATTCTTTGAACACATTTATCCATATAAAATTAGACATGAACAGTCTAGTAAGGGGTCTAAACGACCTAGAGATGAACTAAGAGAGTTTGTACATAATGATGAGAATCAAAGATGTAGTACACGTCATCTTTGTTTGAATTGAATTTTGTAACATTTATCTTAGAAAATGAGCCTCAAACATTTAAAGAAGTGATGACATTTCAGATTCATCCTTTTGGAAAGAGACAGTCAATAGTGAGATTGATTCAATATTAAGTAACCATACGTGGGAGTTGGTTGATATTCCTCTAAGAAATAAACCTTTAGGTTCTAAATTTATCTTCAAAATTAAAATGAAAGCGGATAGTGCTATTGACAAATACAAGGTAAGACTTGTAGTAAAAGGCTTCAAACAGAAAGAAGGCCTTGATTACTTTGATACATACTCGCCTGTAAAAAGGATAACGTCAATTTGGATGTTAATTGCCTTCCTGGTGGTATATGGTTTTGAAATCCATCAAATGGATGTGAAAATGACATTTCTAAATGGAGAATTGGAGGAAGAAATTTACATGGAACAACCTGAGGTTTTTGTTATTCCAGGAAAAGTAAATAAGGTGTGTAAACTTGTTAAGTCACTTTATAGACTAAAACAAGCACCTAAACAATGGCATCGAAGTTTGACCAAACCATGTTGGCAAACGGATTCAAGATAAATAAATGTGATAAATGTGTTTACATTAAAGACGCTCCAAATCACCAAGTCATTGTGTGTTTGTATGTTGATGACATATTGATCATCAGTAGAGATATTTCTGACATAAATGCTACGAACGAATGCCCAAGTGCAAGTTTGATATGAAAGACCTTGGAGTTACGGATGTGATCTTACGAATAAAAATCCATAGAACACCACAAGGGTTGGCATTGTCAGAGTCTCATTACATCAAAAAGGTACTTGACAAATTCAAGTATTTAGAATTTGTTGTTGCCAAGACTCCATTGGACGTGAGCTTTCCACTTCAAAAGAATGAAGGTGAAAGTGACTCACAGTTGGAGTATGCAAGAGTGTTGGGATGTGTAATATATATAATAAATTGTACAGGACCAGACATAGCATTTGTTATTAGTAAGTTGAGTCAGTACACGAGTAATTCTAGTAAAACTCATTGGATGGTAATGAAAAGAGTTTTGGGGTATCTTAAATACACTCAAGACTATGCTTTGCACTATAATAAATATCTTGCGGTACTTGAAGGATATAGTGATGCAAATTGAATCATCGGATCGAATGAAGTAAAATCCACGAGTGGATATGTATTTATTGTTGGTGGAGAAGCAGTATCTTGTAAATCATCCAAACATACATGTATTGCTCACTTCACAATGAAATCTAAATTTATTGCATTAGATAAAGTCGGTGAAGAAGCAGAATGGCTCCGAAATTTCTTAGAAGATATTCCTTATTGTCCCAAACTAGTGGCACCAGTATGTACACACTGCGATAGCCAAGCGTAAATAGGTAGGGCAGGAAAAATGATGTACAATAGTAAATCTCGTCATATAAGACAGAGACATAATACCGTTAGAGAACTTTTTTCTAGTGGAATTATCATTATTGACTATGTAAAGTCAAAGGATAATATGTCGGATCCACTTATAAAAGGCCAATCTAGAGAAGAAGTTGAGAGGATATCCAAGGGAATGGATTTAAGGCCTAGGATAAGTCAGTATGGCGGTAACTCTACCTAGCAGACTGGAGATCCTAAGATCTAGGTTCAAGAAGATCAAACAAAGTTGTGTCTGACAAGTTCAACATTGTCAAATACCCAACTGATTCTCATGATGTAGATAATGTTTAGAAAACAAGGATAAGACTTATGATGTGAAGTCTTATAATGATTATCTAAATTTGGCAGATTTGATCAAATAATTTAATCTACAGGATTGAATGTTTATAAATCACCTATGTGAGGGAGAAGTCGAAGCCGCTTTAAGGTGAATATTTGTAAAGGCCTATTCTCTAAGCTCTCATGAGACCGGGACGTGTTCATGAATGAAATAAATAAAAGCGTGAGAAACATTGATGGTAAAAGGCTGGTTGTGTGACATGTTTTGTCTAGTTTACCATTAAAGATCGACAGTTCAAGGATATCAAATCTACAAAGTGCATTCGATACATGTTCACTATGGAAAGTTCAAAGGGAAACTCACTTATCCAGATGCAATCAGTATTTGCTTAATGATCACATACTTGTCCGTAAAGTTTTACAAAGAGTATCTATTCCCCATTCATGTGGGGGATTGTTGGGCTTAATTGGTGTTAATGGAAAATGAAAAGTTGCTTGGAAGGGACACAACTCTTCAAGTAAAAGACACACTATTTCAGAAAAAGGTATGACTGTTTGGATGGTTGTGGTTGTTCGGAAAAACACACTCTTTTGAATAAACAGACATGACTGTTCAGAAAGGATACACCTTTCCGATGAACCATTGCCACCTTTCGGAAGGGGCACTTAATGGCTATATAAACTTGCATTTTTCCACAGATTTAGTGCAAATTTTTCTGCACTTGCAAATATTTCTTGTCTTCTAAAATACTACGTGTGATCATTTAATTGTTGAGTGAGTTCAAAGAGGATCCGATCATTTGAGGTACCATTACAGTCGGATTGTTAAGCCATTTTATCCTGAGAGGAAAATTTCGCAACCTCGGATACTTAAGGGGAATTACTTCCTGAAGGACACTCCGTGAATTTGGAGGACTTGATTTTTTCTGCTTGAATTAATTTTCTTTAAAATACTGAAAACACACTTCTTTGAAAGTTCGTTTTTGATCTTGTGTTGAAGGTGTTGGAAACTTCATAAATGTTCTTGATTTATTCTTGAACACGTGTTGAAATTATTTTGCCAAAATACAGATTCCTGTACCTGAAAACATTGAAAACAGCAGCCTTTGGATCAAAGTCTAACTCTTGCTTAACTCAAAGTCGCCCGTTGATCAACGGTCTATAATAAAAATCATTTGCATGGATGTGTTATTGATAATCTAGAGATTACAATTCAATAATGAATTCAATTTTGATATCAATTTCTACGCTTGATCATTGATTTTTCAATTTCTGATGTTCCTGTTGAGATTCTTGTTGGAGAGTTTCGATGATCTAGACGTTTGCACTAGCTTCAGTGACATTGTATGATTCAGAAGACAATCGTAAAATCTTTTACATACTATGGCTATTTGCTTTTGCAGTTAAAAGGCGTCTCAATAAAATTAGTGACCCAAAACGAAAAAATTTAATTCGAGACCTTAATACATACAAATACACATAAAAATAATGGAGTAATTTACAGTTGTCTTTTTTTATTTTTATATACTTTTTGTTAAACATAGTGTTCGTAAATGAGTTAAAGCTTTTAGTTAAAATAAAACTAATGAATAAATCTAGTTAATAAGACTTTTAGTAGTATGTTTCACTATACACTACCTTGGATATTGTTGTAAAAACTTTATTTATTAATAAGAAGATTTAAGTTATTTAATTGAAAGTTCTAAAAAAAATCATAAAAGATAAATACTTTCTTTTTTTCTTCTTTTAACAAAATTTTGAACCCTTTTTTAAAACAATCTTCAAAAAAAGTTTAAGTGGAAAATAAAATTACTATACACCAATAAAAAAGTTTAGGACCTTAATATTTTGAGGCCTAAAACAAAAGTTTTGCTTGCTTTCACCCTTGAGTCACCACCGAGCCCAACCAACTATGCATAACACCAATTTATCCATAGTGATGGCTACCCAAACTATGTGTGAACCGGTACTACCTAAAACTGATAAGTCACTGGTACATGTCAACTCATATATCATAGCACATCAATTATAGCAATAATGTCAATTGATAAACAAGTATTGAAGAAGTTAAAGTCCAACTTGCCTTACAACCAGCATGCAAAACTCTCTTAAAATCTCAATATTTCCTCAAATAACCTCAATCTATTCAAAACATTGTTGTTTTACGAGTACACAAGAATCTGTATTTTGGCAACAACTTCAACACAAGTTCAAGTATAAAACAAGAACACTTATGAAGTTAAGTAACGCCCTCAACACAAGATTCAAAAGACCTTTCAAAGAAGTGTGTTTTTTTTGGAAAATTAGATGAAATAGAATAAGGTCAAGTCCCCCGACTTCATGGCGTGTCCTTAAGAAAATAATTTCCCAAAAGTACCCGAGGTTATGGAATTTTTCTCCTAGGATAAATGGCCTAACAATCTGACTGTAGTGGTACCTCAAACGATCAGATTCTCTTCGAACTTAATCAACGATTAGATGATCACACGGACTATTTCAGAAAAGAAGAAGTGTTTTTATTGCAGAAAATTTCGTACCTAAACCTGTGAACAAATGCATGTTTGTATAGCCATTAGGTGCCTCTATGAAAAAAGGCAATGGTTTATTCGAAAAGATATATCTTCTGGAACAGTCATGTCTGTTAATTGAAACAGTCATATTTGTTCATTGAATCGGTGTGTCTTTTTACTGGACAGTCACAGCCATCCGAAAAGATACTTTTTTTCCCGAATCAGTGTGTCACTTCGTCGAAGAGTAACATCCCTTCCGAAGTAGCATTTCGCATCTCTGCAGATCTCCACTGCATGCATGCATTTTAATGGAGGCAAAATTGTGTAGCATTTCGAATAAATTTTGTCTAAAAAGATAGATCTCATCGATCAATTATTTGACAAATTCAAATCTAAATCCAAATCTGAAGCCGAGTCGAGCGAGCGATCTCTAAAGCTTCTATACTGCATGCATGCATTTTAATGAAGGCAAAACTGTGTTGTATTTCAAATAAATTTTGTCCAAAAAGATAGATCTCATCGATCGATCATTTGACCAATCTGAATCCGAAGCCGAGCCGAGCGAGTGACGACGATGGTGCGAGGCACCTTTTGGTTCTTTCCTCACTTACCATGTGGAGTGAGTGTTTCATAATATAAACACTTGAAAGTTTTTTTCTCCCACCAATGTGGAAGAATTAGTAGACTTTTCACTTTTGAGTACACTTTTATTTTTGAGTGTTATCTCAATTCTTTCCCTCTATTTTTCATTCACATTTTTATTCTAGAACCCAACAAACCCCCACATGAATGGGGAATGTCTACTTTTTCGTAAAACTTTACGGACTAGTATGTGATCATCAAGTAAAGACTGAGTGCATTTGGATAAGCGGGTTTTCCTTTGAACTTTCCGTAGTGAACATGCATCGGATGCACTCGGTTAATTTGTAGATTTGATATCTTTTAAGCGTCGAGCTTTAATGTACATCTAGATAATACATGTCATACGACCAGCCTTTCACCATTTATGATTCTCACGATTTTATTCGTTTCAGCCATGAACACGTCTCAGTCTCATGACAGCTTAGAGAATAAGCCTTTACTAATATTCTCATTGAAGCAGCTTCCACTTCACCCTCACATAGGTGTTTTCTAAACATTCAATCCTATAGATTAAACTATTTGGTCAATTCTGCCAAATTTAGATAATCATTAAAAGACTTCACTCCATAAGTCTTATCTTTGTTGACTAAACATTGTCTACATCATGAGAATGGATTGGGTATACTGACAATATTAAACCGGTCAGACACAACTTTGTTCGATCTCCTTGAACCTAGCTCTTAGGATCTTCAGTCTACTAGGTAGAGTTACCGCCATGCTGACTTGTCCTAGGCCGTAAACCCATTCCCTTGGATATCCTCTCAACTCCTTCTCTAGATAGGCCTTTGTAAGTGGATCCGACACATTATCCTTTGACTTCACATAGTCAACAGTGATAATTCCATTAGAGATAAGTTCTTTAATGATATTATGTCTCCGTCTTATGTGACAAGATTTACCATTGTACATCATGCTCCTTGCCCTACCTATGGAAGCTTGACAGTCACAGTGTATACATACTGGTGCCAATGGTTTAAGCCAATAAGAAATATCATTCAAGAAATTTTAGAGTCATTCTGCTTCTTCACCGACTTTATCCAATACGGTAAATTCAGATTCCATTATAGAGCGAGCAATACATGTTTGTTTGGATGATTTCCAAGAGACTGCTCCTCCACCTATAGTAAATACATATCCACTCGTGAATTTTACTTCATTCGATCCGGTGATTCAATTTGCATCATTATATCTTTCAAGTACCGCGGGATATTTATTATAGTGCAAAGCATAGTTTTGAGTGTATTTAAGATACCCCAAAACTCTTTTTCTTGCCATCCAATGAGTTTTACTGGGATTACTCGCGTACCGACTCAACTTACTAATAGCACATACTATGTCTGGTCGTATACAATTCATTATATACATTAAACATCCCAACACTCTTGCATACTCCAACTGTGAGTCACTTTCACCTTCATTCTTTTGAAGTGCAAAGCTCACGTCCAATGGAGTCTTGGCAACACCAAATTCTAAATACTTGAATTTGTCAAGTACCTTTTTGATGTAATGAGACTCTGACAATGCCAACCCTTGTGGAGTTCTATGGATTCTTATTCCTAAGATCACATCCGCAACTCCAAGTATTTTCATATCAAACTTGCTCTCGAGTATTCATTTCATAGTATTTATGTTAGAAATATCTCTACTGATGATCAACATATCATCCACATACAGACAAATAATGACTTGGTGATTTGTAGTGTCTTTAATGTAAACACATTTATCACGTTCATTTATTTTGAACCCGTTTACCAATATGGTTTGGTCAAACTTTCCATGCCACTGTTTAGGTACTTGTTTTAGTCCATAAAGTGACTTAACAAGTTTACACACCTTATTTTCTTTTCCTGGAACAACAAAACCCTTAAGTTGTTCCATGTAAATTTCTTCCTCCAATTCTCCATTAAGGAATGTTGTTTTCACATCCATTTGATAGATTTCAATATCATATACCTCCGCCAAGGCAATTAATATTTGAATTAACGTTATCCTCGTTATATGCCAGTATGTATCAAAGAAATTAAGGCCTTCTTTCTGTTTGAAGTCCTTTACTATAAGTCTTGCCTTGTATTTGTCAATAGTACCATCCGTTTTCATTTTCCTTTAGAAGATTCATTTAGAAGAGGAAGATCAACCAAATCCCACGTACGGTTTCTTAAGATTGAATCAATCTCACTATTGACTGCCTCTTTCCAAATGGATGAGTCTGACGATGACATCACTTCTTTAAATGTTTAAGGCTCATTTTTTAAGAGAAATGTTACAAAATTTAATCCAAACAAAGTTGACATTCTTTGACGTATACTCCGTCTTGGATTCTCATCATGGTGTACATCTTCACTTGGTTCATCTCGAGGTCGTTTAGACCCCCGACTAGACTGTTCATGTCTAGTTTTATACAGATAAATGTGTTAAAAGAATTCAACATTATCTGATTCAATTACCGTATTTTCATTAACATTCAGATGTTTGGATTTATGGACCAAAAACCGACATGCTTTACTACTTTTAGCATATCCTAAGAACACGCAGTCCACCGTCTTAGGTCCTATCCTTACTCTTTTAGGCATAGGAACTTGGACTTTCGATAGACACCCCCACACTTTGAAATATTTCAAGTTGGATTTCCTTCCTTTTCATTTTTTCATATAGAATTAATTGTTTCTTACTATGGGGTACTCTATTGAGTATTCAGTTAGCTATAAGGATAGCTTCCCCCCATAAGTTTTGCGGTAAACCTGAATTTATAAGTAAGACATTCGTCATTTTCTTCAAGTTTTGATTTTTTCTTTTCGTAATTCCATTAGATTGAGGTGAATACGAGGTCGTAGTCTGATAGACAATTTCATTCTCTACATATATTTCTGCAAAGGGAGATTCATATTCTCTGCCCTTATCACTTCTTATAGTTTTGATCTTTTTCTCTAATTGATTTTCAACTTCTATTTTATATTGCCTAAACATATCTATTGCTTCATCCTTACTATTTAGCGAATAGACATAACAATATCTAGTGCAATTGTCAATAAAAGTTATAAAATACTTTTTTTCACCATGAGATGGTGTTGACTTCATATCACAAATGTCAGTGTGTATTAATTCTAAGGGATTGGAATTTTTTTCAACGAACTTATACGAATTCTTAGCATACTTTGATTCCACACACGTTTGACATTTTGATTCATTGCACTCAAAGTTTGGCAAAACTTCTAAGTTAATTAGTTTTCACAATGTTTTGTAATTGACATATTCTAATCGTTCATGCCATAAATCATTAGACTCAACCAAGTAAGAAGAAACTGAACTTTTATTGATTCCAACATTCATTACATTCATTTTGAATAGGCCCTCAATGAGGTAGCCCTTTCCTACGTACACTTCTCCTTTACTCAGTATAATTTTTCCAAAAATAAATACACATTTGAATCTGTTTTTATCTAGAAATGATACAGAAATAGAGTTCTTCCATAACTCCGGTACATACAGGATATTTTTCAAAGTCAACACTTTGCCTGATGTCATTTTCAGGCAGACTTTTTCTATTCCTTCAACCTTTGCAGTTGCGGAGTTTGGTCATATATATCTTGACTTCGTCTTGAGCTGGAGCAAAACCATCAAACAACTCCTTCTATGCTTAAACATGGCGGGTGGCATCGGAATCCATCCACCAATCTCGAGGATTTCCAACCTAGTTGCTCTCAGACAGCATGGCACACAGATCGTTCATTTCTTTCTTGGATTCAGCCATATTTGCTTGGTCCTTCTTTTTGCCTTTCTTTGGGGCACAACAATCCATTGACTTATGGCCAATCTTTTAACAATTGAAACATTTTCCCTTAAATTTATTTTTAGGTTGATTGCTTTTCTGTCCATCTTTCTTTTACTTTTTGGAGTTGTTGTGGTCATCTTCTACAATATTTACTCCACTTATTGCAGAGTTTCCTTTCAACCTTCTTTCCATGGCTTTGTTGTCTTCTTCAATGCGCAGTCTTACTATAAGATTTTCGACTGTCATCTCATTTAGCTTATGTTTCAAGTAGTTTTTGAAGTCCTTCCACATAGGTGGTAACTTATCTACTATCGTCGTGACTTGAAAAACCTCCTTCATGATCAAACCTACAATAAAGTTTATGTGAACATCAAGAACATTTTTAATATGTTCAACTAAGGTATTCATCAAACTCATACCTTTCGCAAGGAGATCGTGGATGATCACTTGAAGTTCCTGGACTTGAGATACAACAGACTTGTTGTCAATCATTTTAAACTCAAGGAATATTGCAACGAAGAACTTCTTGGTTCCAGCATCTTCAATATTGTATTTTCTTTCTAGCGCACCCTACAACTCTTTTGTTGTCTTCATTCCACTATACACGTTGTATAGTTCATCTTGGAGGCCATTCAGAATGTAATTCCTGCATAGGAAATCGGAGTTTTTTCACGCCCCCATAATAACAAATTTATCTTGGTCTGAAGTTCCCTCGAGCACCTCTAAAGCTTCTTCATATGTGAATCTTTGAAGTAAAAAAGTTGTAATGTAGAAGAAAATATTCTGTTGCCACCTTTTAAAATCAACACCTGTGAATTTTTCAGGTTTCACCGCTGGTGCCATTGCCTGCGGAGCACTCTTACGACTCATTGTGGAAATATTAGTTGCTGCCATAGTCGTTGCAGCATCATTCACTTGACTGTCAGAAGTAATTTTTTTGTCGCAACAAGACAGTAAATATTAGTATATCGAAATACTACTTATAAAGTTGCAGCAATTTTAAACACTCTTTGTTTCTAGTTTAACGATGAAGTTTTTATGACTTCCAATAGTCAACTGAGTGATCTTTAACTTGCGATGAAAATTTTATTTCTTCAAACCACTAGTTAAATTCAAATGGAGTCGAAAGCTTAAAGCTTTAATCTCCAGAAATCAAGCAACACAGATTCTGAAAATTAATTATTTCCTTAAGATTGTTATTTTATGGGTACACGAGAATCTGTATTTTGGCAACAACAATTTCAACACAAGTTCAAGTATAAAACAAGAACACTTATGAAGTTAAGTAACACCCTCAACTCAAGATCAAAAAAACCTTTTAAAGAAGTGTGTTTTTTCAAAAAATTAGATGAAATAGAGTAAGGCCAAGTCCCCCGACTTCACGGAGGGTCCTTAAGGAAATAATTCCCCTCAAGTACTCAAATTTTCCTCCTAGGATAAAATGGCCTAACAATCCAACTGTAGTGATACCTCAAGCGATCGAATTCTCTTTGAACTCAGTCAACAATTAGATGAACACACAGAGTATTTCAGAAAACAAGAAGTGTTTTTATTGCAAAAAGTTTTGTACCTAAACCTGTGGAAAAGTGCAGGTTTATATAGTCATTAGGTGCCTTTTTGAAAAGAGGAAATGGTTCATTCGGAAAGATGTATCTTATGGAATAGTCATGTCTGTTCACTAAAACAATCATGTTTGTTCGTCGAATTAGTGTGTCTTTTTACTGGATAGTCACAACCATCCGAATCAGTGTGTAATTTCGTCGAAGAGTTGCATCCTTTCGAAGCAGCATTTCACATCTTTGCAGCTTCTGCACTGTATGCATGTATTTTAATGGAGGCAAAACTGTGTTATTTTTTTCCATTTTGGATCGGACTGAAAAATCATATGTTTCAAATAAATTTTATCCAAAAGGATAGATCTCATCAATCGATCCAAATCCAAAGCCGAGTTGAGCGATGATGACGATGGCATGAGGTACCTTTTGGTTCTTGCCTCACGTACCATGTGGATTGAGTGTTTTATAATATAAACACTTGAAAGTTTCTTCTTCCACCAATGTGGAAGAATTAGTAGACTTTTCACTTTTGAGTACACTTTTCATTTTTTAGTGTTATCTCAATTCTTTCCCTCCACTTGGTTCCCTCCATTTTCCATTCACACTTTTGATCTAGAATCCAACAAACATGAACGGATCCAAATAAACTTGGGAAGCTAATTTCATAGTTTTAGAATGCCTCTGAATCAAAATCAACTATTAGTCAGCTCAAACTTGCACGTCGGGTGGATAGTCCTAAATTCAAAATTGATTAAATGAATGTGTTACTCATAAGCTATAGAGTCCAATTCAATAATGAAAATTCAGTTTTGGTATCAATTCTGAGTCAAATCCAGTGAATTTTCAATTTTAGATTTAAGTCAATTCACCTGATTTAATAGTTCAAATTTGATGAAATTCAAGTATAAACTATCATGGTATAAGGAATCAATGTTGTAAAATTTTGAGATGAAGTTACACCTTTTTAAATCCCATGCTAAAACACAAAACACATGAAAATGACTGTTGAAATTCAAACTTGGCTATATATACACTATATATGCCCGCCCTTCTTCGCGTTCATTACCTGCAGCCTCACATTCATGAACCAACCCACAATCCTGTGGTTGTGATTAATGACTCATAGTCACGTAGAAGGCTTGACTAGATAATTGACCAAAATGTCCGTCGTGATGACCAATGAGTCTGACCTTCATAGTTGTTACCTTGGCCCGCGATCGCGTATGGGGAAACCAACACCAAAAAGTTTGAAAGTTTAACTCGCAACCTATGGTGCTGAAACACCCTGAGCCCTTGAACTTCTAGCCTGATCAACCCGATTAGTTTCGAATAGGTATATAAATCTACCCAAAGTTTCAAAACATATTTTCAATTATTACATATGCCTAGATCTGTGTTAACATAAAATTGATAGGTACAGTCAGTCAGTTCATTAGCTTTCATTTAATGTGTTGAACGGTACTCAGTGGAGGAGACAGACTTTTGATTAAGGGTGTTCATATTTTCCCTTGGGCAAAGAACTGTTTTTTGGTTAAGGGTGTTCATATTTTCCCTTGGGCAAAGAACTGTTTAAAAATCAAAGAAAATAAAGCACTGCTGCACCTGTCAATGTTCGAACCCGAGTTGTTAATGAGGAAATGCACACTCTTGACCACTAGACTATGCTTCTCTAGCTTGTCAAGGGTGTGCAACAACATATATATAACCATAAATATTTATATTTAACCTATTTACTCGAAAAAAAATTTCGACGAAGGGTGTTCATCTGACCACCCTTCGATGGCTGTAGCTTCGCCCCTGACGGTACTTGACTGATAAAATCAAGGGCGCGGTTGATTTTATCTTAAAATAAATTATTTAATTTTATTAATGATATCCCTCGTTAATTTTAGTATAATTACTTTGGTATAAATACTCCTAGTAATAAACAGATTATGTCTCTCAAAATTAATATTTTGCACAAAAATAACAGTTAGATATCCGTCAATTTTTATTAAAAGAATCATAAAAAATGCATGAGCTTTCCTATACTCGTCATCGCTTATCCTTTAATAATTTGGAACAATTTGTACAGTAATGTTTGTACGTTGAAAGAACTATAGAATGCGCTTGAAAAAAAAGTACAAGACTGAAGATGCCGGCTTGAAGAAATTTCTAGACTAGAATAGGCCAAAAGAGAAAATGTTCAAGGCCAACCATTACAATTGTGGGAAGAGTGAACATAATATTATGGACTGCCATGCCCCATTAGACAAGAAGTTAAAAGGATCAAACAAACATAATTGAAGAAATTTCAAAAATCTCACAAGGACTTACCGAAATTGACTTGTGTGATATGCTAGCTCGATCTCTAAATACAACTTATTAGGAAATCCCCAAAAATGGTAAATCGATTTTGGATCCACCCACCACACCTATGCCAATAGATGGATATTTGTTTCTTATGCTCTTGACTTAAGGGTGTCAAGTGGGCCGGGTTAGCTGGCCCGTCTAAGCAAATCGGCCCAATTTGACCCGGCCCGGTAAGCTCAGGGGTTTTAGGATATTGGGTACCGGACCAGTTTTTTTAAAAATTGGACCCGATTAATCCGGCCTGGACCAAGCCCGGTCCAGGCCCGTCGGTTAACCGGTCCGGCCCGATTTTTCTTTTTTTAAAAAAAACAAATTTTGGATTTTGGGTCAAACTAGTTGTTGGACCAATGGCTATATAGCCGTTTTTGGGTCCAAACGGCTAGTTTGGGCCCATTAATTAAAAATAATAATTTTTACTTTTAAAATAATTTTTTAATCTTCAAAAAATTCTATAAATACCCTACACCTTCAAATCATTTTCACACAATTTTTCACTCTCTCAAATCTCATTCTCTCTCAAATCTCAATTCTCAAATATTCAATATATTTAATTTTCTATAGTGCTCACTTTAATTTTTTAATTTTACGTTTACAAAGTACGAGTGGAAGTTTCTAAATTCGCAACCTTAGGATACTTCTAAAATTTGGTATTGTCGTTCCATCTCTTACGTATAATTTTTATTTATTGTATTAATTGTTGAATAGTTAATTTTATTATATTCGTGTATTTTGTAATTTTTTAGTTTAATTTAATTTATACTATGGATAAAATAAGAAACCTCGCTGCTAAAGGTGTTAAAAATTTATCCCGGAAGTGGTAGTGGTAGTAAAAAGCAAATTACTAGTGGTAGAGGTACTTCAAGCAGTAGATATACCCGTGTGCCTTCGCCTCCGATACCGTTTGGTACACCCTTTGAGGAAGAAATAGGTGTAGGTGCTCACGATATGGATTATGTAGAAGCTCAGGAAAATTACGGTATAGAAGAAGAAAATGAAGTAGATGCGGTTAATTTAGATGAAGATGATGAAAATATTGATGAGTCACCCGCAGTAGGAAATGCTAACGTTAGATCTGAATCGGTTAATCTCCCTCCCCATCCTCCCCATGCCCTAAGACCTCGTAAAACAACTAGTATTGCATGACAATTTTTTGAACGTATATCAGATACTGAGGTACAATGCAATATTTGTCAACAAATATATAAGCATAAAAGCGGAGACAAGCAAGGGGATACGGGTACGTTAATGAGACATATAGGTGATGCTCACAAAAGAGTGTTAGAAATTGTACGAGGTGGTGGGGATGTTAATGGGCCAACGCAAACTAGAATGGACCCAGCAACCGGTTAGGTAATGAAGAAGTATAATAAATTGAGGGACCAAGAAGAAATAGCTAAAATGGTAGCTGTGGGTTGTTTACCTTTTAGTTTTCCTTCTTCTTATGCCTTTATTCATTATATTCAAGCTATTTATAATCTTATGTTTAATGGTGTTCCTAGAAGTACTTGTCAATCTAATATTTTTAGACTTCATTCACAATATTGTTTTTATTTATCAACATTGTTCAAAAACATATTCAATGTAGATTGTCCCTAACTTCTGATCTTGGTCGTGCTGTAAATAAAAATGATTATTTAACCATTACTTGTCACTGGATGGATAGTAATTTTGTGATGCAAAAACGTATTCTTGCTTTTTTATAAAATGAAGACCGTAAACATACTGGAGATTTGATTGCTGATTGTATTATTAATAATTTATTATATTAAGTAGCATATGTTTTGTATATTTGTGTATATATCTTCTATAGATGTGTATATTTAATGTATACATGTAGTTTATAATATATATATATATATATATAT
>NW_025859136.1:85697-86682 GCF_002878395.1 Capsicum annuum
ATATGTTTTATTTAAAGTAGTACATATATATTGAATGGTGTGTATATTTGTGTATATATCTTCCTATGACGTGCATATTTAATGTATAAATGCGTATATGTTTTATAAATAAGTATATAACTATATATATATTGTAGTATATACATACATTGTAGTATATTTTTTTACTTAAAGTAGTACATATATATTGAATGGTGCGTATATTTGTGTATATATCTTCTATAGACGTACATATTTAATGTATACATGCGTATATGTTTTATAAATTAGTATATGACTCTATAATATATATATACTTATATATATTGTAGTATATATATGTTGTAGTATATGTTTTATTTAAAGTAGTACATATAGTCATATATATTGAATGGTGCGTATATATGTGTATATATTTTTTAAATTCTAATGTAGTATATGCTCTATATATAGTGTATATATATTGTTTAACGTATTTAAAATGTATATAGGTGGGTATATATTGAAAAAAAGTTTTTTTTTTAATTTTTGACCGGGTTTGATCGAATTTTTAACCAGGTTTGACCGGTTTTAGGTGGGTTTGAACGGGTTGGGTTAAGTGGGCAGGGTTAGGGTGATTTTTGAAATTTTTACTGTTGAGTCCGGAATGGCCCGACCCACTTAAAACTAATTCGGACCCAGCCCGGCCCACTTAAAAACCAACTCGGACCCGGCCTGATCCACAACCCGATTAATTTTAACGGGCCGATTCTGGGTTGGACCGACCTGGCCCACTTGACAGCCATAGCTCCCGTTGGACCCATGCCCCAAGGAGACTATATTCATGGGAAACTAATCTATAACTACCAAAATTAAAAGAGTTTGAGAGATATATCAGTATAATTAAGTTTTGTGCACTATCAGTATACCAAATTAATAATATTATTAGGTAAATTTGATGTAAAAATTGAATAACCTGCAATGGCAGATTAATTTACATGATAGTGTAGAATATTTTGTATATGTG
>NW_025859136.1:89682-99868 GCF_002878395.1 Capsicum annuum
AACATAGATTTCTTGTCTTTTTTTCTATCTTCTCTTAATTCTTTATTATTTATTTCATGTTGAGAAAAAAATTTCATACTATTTAAACTATTAATCTTGAATTAAGATTTTTAATGCACACAATAATCTCTATCATAAGTGTAAGGAAAGAGGAAGAGACTTGGGCGTTTGGGCCACAGGTGACAAAAGAGTCTTAAAATGAGGTGTAGGTGACACAAGTCTTAATTATTAGGTGGAGGTGACAATTACTTTATTATGGATTAAGAAAGTTGTAGTAGTTTGAAAATAACCCACAAGTTTTTAAATTTACACTTTGATCCAAATGTTAGCCTATATAATGGAAAATGGAGGGAAAAAAGGCATTTTTCTCTCTCTTCTCACCCATTGTTGTTTTCTCTCTCTTAGCGATTTTTGTTGTTCATTGTTGTTGTTGCTTCATTCATCATCTTCTGCTTCATTATCATCATCTTCTACTTCATTATCATCTTCATCTTGTTGTTGTCGTCCATTTGTTGTTGTTGTTGTTGTTGTTACCGTTACTGTTGCTATTTGACCAATTTCTTAGGTCAAATTTTGTTTCTAACATCACTTTCCACTTTGGCATTACTTCATAGGAGACGTTGGTAAGTCAAATTATGATTTTTAGTTGAATTTGTCATCTGGGTAACTGCTATTGTGTTGTTATTTTCCAACAATTGATAGAACCCAATCATGAATCCAACATAAGATCTAGCTGTTAAATAGATAAATCATCTGTTGCGACAGATGAGACATTTGTTTCAATGGAAGAATGATATGTTGGATTCATATTTAACCAGATGGGTCATCTATTCAACATTTGACATATCTGTTACAACAGATTATTTACCTATTGCAACAGAACCTGAACACGATTCTAACATAGGTTACAACAGATTAATAACCTGTTACAACGTAAGTCATCTGTTGCAATAGGTTAATTATTTGTTGCAACTGTCACTCATCTGTTGGAATCAACTACAAAGGTGATTTAGTTGTAACATCAATTCCAACAGGCACTTTATCTGTTGCAACAGATATTCAGGATCGTAACATAAAACCCAACAGGTAAGAATCTATTGCAATTCATCACTTACCTGTTGTAACAGATAACACATCTATTGGGATTTATTCACAGTACTATGAAATCACTATCAACTTTTTTTAATAAATGACTTTATTTAGGTACCACTAATGGAGGGATTAATAACAATAGGGGTGGATTTTCATGGTCAATGGGTCGAGAAGAGCAATCAATATGTATGGTATTGGAAGGAGGATGAAAGCTAGAGACGATAGCTCTGACAGTCCAAAGTGATGTTTCATATGATGATTTTGTAAATCAGAGGGTATTGCCTTTCAAGATAATCGATCAGGTTCGGTTGAGTGCTTATCTAAGTGATTCAACCAGGCCGGTGTTAAGGGTGTACATGGTTGAAAAGACGAGAGAGAATGAGAACCAGAACGTAGATGAATAAGAAGAAGAAAAAGAATCCTTTGATGATAGGTTGGATGATCTAGAAATGAATATTTCATATGATGATCAAACACCTACGCCTGTTGATGCGACCAATACGATGTACAGTTCTTCTTAATCGACACAATCTGGAAATCTTCAAGATGACGGGACCGGCTTTTTAATTAGAATGTCATTCAAGGATAAGAATAAACTATCTAACACTTTGTTTATTTCTTGCTTGAAAAAAGATTTCAGAATAAAGAAGGTGATTAATTCGAGTAGTGGTTTTTGCTTCAAATGTGCTAATTCGAACTGAAAGTGGTAGTTGAGAGCGGTGAAGTACGTAAGTTCTGACAGATTCATCATTCATAAATATGAAAAGCATCACACATGTGGTTCGGAGCACATTTTGGACCAAAATCCTCATGCCACGGAAAAGGTCCTCGGTGAATATTTCAGGAGTAGTTTCCCTAATAGCAAAGGCCCTTCAACAAAGCTTATGGCCAATCAACTCCTTATGGATTTGGTGTCTTTTTCAGTTATTGGAAGGCATATATGGCCATGGGGATTGCCAAGGACCTGGTTAGGGGGATACTCGAGCATGGGTATGAAGTCTTGGATGCTTACCATTACATGATTGAGTCCACAAATCCTGGAAGTAAGAAGACATTGCATCTAGATGAAAACGGAAGGTTCAAGTACATTTTTGTATCCTATGGTGCCTGGATTCAAGGTTTTTGACATTTGAGAAAAGGCATAGCCATTGACGGTACCTTTTTGAGGAGCAGGTATAATGGAGTTCTGCTAGCGGTGGTGGCATAGGATGTGGAGAATCACATATTTCTTGTCGCTTTTTGTGTAGCGAACAAGGAATGTGATGCCTCTTATGGATTTTTTTTGAACAACTACGACGCTGCATCGAAGATACTGAAGAGTTCTGTTTTGTATCGAATAGGCATCCAAGTATTCCAAAGATGGGTTCACTTTTCTTCACTTCATCTTACTTTGGTTGTTGTATCAGACATCTTGGAGAGAACATTCGAAACAACTATCACAACAAAAGGATCGTCACCCTTTTTTATAGAGCAGCTAAAGCATATAGTAGAGAGGAGTTTTTAGACTATTTCAATCAAATAGCGGATGTGAATCCCAAGGTAGCAGAATTTCTAGTACGTGTCAGTTTTGAGAGATGGAGCCGGGCATTCTGTCCAGCAAATAGGTACATTTTTATGAATTTAATGTCTTGTTTGATTTACAAGTTTAGTTTGATTTCGTACTAAGTGATTCTTTTCTATAGGTACAATATTATGACATCAAACATAGCTGAATTAGTGAATTCATTATTTGGCGATGAAAGAGAATTTCCCATCAAGACTATGTTTGAAAAAATAAGCGAGAAGTATAGCAATTTTTTTAACAAAAGGTGTGTGAAGTTCAAGTGCCCAGAAAAAAGAACCCGATTTGTTCTCAAAATCGAAAATAAAATATCAACGAACATCAGTTTGGGGAATAGGTTATTCTCTCATAAAATAGCAGATTAAAAATTCTGTATCACCGGTCATGGTGATGCTGCCACGGTCGATCTTCAAACAAGATCTTGTACATGTAGAATTTTTGACTTGGACAAAATACCTTGTCCACATGCTATGGCAGCCCTTCGAGCTCAATACGGCCATAAATATGGACCTGAAGTTTACGAGCACTCCTTTCAATATTATTTAGTGGAAAAATATGAAATGGTATATAGTGGGCATATTACTCCAGTGCCTTCTAAAAAATCTTGAGTTGTTCCAGTAGAGTTTATGGGGAGATTAATACCTCATCCATATATTGACCTGAGAACTATCAAATCGGGAAGAAAGCCATATAAAAGGAGGCGTGGAGTTGGAGAATCATTTTTATTAAGAAGAAACAAGTGTTCCATATGTAAGTGTGCTGGCCACAAAAGAACTACATGCCCGAATCATAATCCACCATGATCGTTGTAATTGTAGAAACTTGTGTTGTTGTTTGTTTGTTGTGGACTTGTATATATTTAACTCATTGTTGTGAACATAATGTTATCATTTATTATATATAAAATGTCTTTTTTTTTAAATAACTTGTGCATCAATAAAAAGAGGCAAAGCATCTACTAAATAATATAGAAGACCACAATTATTCTCAACAGTTGCACAAACAACTGGAATGCTTTCCTCCAACAGATGACAAATCTGTCAAAACAGATGGATAATCTATTGAAACCCAACAGATGACCAATCGTTTTCAACACATGGTCCATCTGTTGAAAGAATTCAAAAGCCAAAATTGTTAGTGCTACTGGATTCAACATTGCCTCCAACCGTCGACATGTTAACATGTATTAGATTAGAAGAAATAGATAGAATAAAAATTGAATAATAATTAAAACTTCAAAGTCTGACTAAAAGTAAATTTTTCATTAAATGAAAAATAAAATACATTAGGTATAGATCAGATATAGAAAAATTAAAATACATACGCTAAAAGAAAAACACATTCTAATTATTATTATCATCATCATCATCATTAATGACAGTCGGCCAATCAACTCGCTGCAGCAGGGCTCTCATCAGCCTCTGCATCTCTCTGAACATCATCGTTCTCACAGCGACCAACTCGCTCTGCAGGTCATTAACCTGCCTTTGAAGTTCCCGCACTGTGTCGCATAGAATAGCAATGTCCAAAAAAGGATCAGTCATATCTAGAACACGCATAAATTGACAAATGTAAAGAAAAAAGTTCAAAATGTAATACAACGTATATGACCAACTGGTAAATTTACACCAGAAAAAAACTTACCTTAACGAGAAAGGAATATGTTCTTTGAAGAGAAGTGGTTGAAGATGTCACACGAAAGGAAAAAATGCAAGAAATAAATAGAGTTGAATGAAGATTAAAGAGGGACCTATAATCTGGACGTGTCAGGCCGAAAGGTAGGACTGTTCAACTCCATTATATTAATTACATTCAAACTAGTGACATTTTGTTTTCTGTGAAAAGTCACGACTTTTTCTTTTACACAAATTACTTCTCACCTTTTCATAGAGGTTTGAGACTCGATAAAAGCAATTATTATTGAGTTGTTACAACATATCATCCAGCATTTTTAACAGATTTAGCATCTGTTGCAACAGATGGATTGAATGTGCAACAGACTACGGTTAAAGCAGATTTACCATCTGTTGCAATAGATGGTTTGTATATGCAACAGATAAGACATCTGATGCAACTTATGTATTATACGTTGCGATAGATGGACAGTATAAGTTGGAGGAGATGTTATGATATCTTCTAACAACTGATTTATCAATTTCAGTTTCAACAGATGGAGTATTCAGTTCATTAGCTATTTTGAATGTGTTAGATAAAAAGTATTCACCTCTTTTTAATAGTCCCTCTGTTACTTATTAGTTGGGCCCTATGGGCTTGGCACACCAATTAATAAAAATATAAATTAGGTGATTATTTTATTAAATTAGCCTTATTAATTATGATTTGAAAGTATAAATATGAATAATATACTTTATGTAGTCATTTAATAATAGGGGTAATCTTGGAAGAATATAATAAAATTCTCTTGATTTTATAAATAGAAAAACTAAATTGAAACAAACATTTTTAGCAAGAAGTAATCACATGCGTGCAGATAAATAAAAAGAAAAAAAGTCTGGTCTATCGCAACAGATTTACCATCTGTTGCAACATATAGATTATCAGTTGCGATAGATGGACCATATGTTAGAGGAGATGTTTTGATTTCTTCCAACAGCTGATTCTTTAGTTACAACAGATGGAGATTTCGATTCATCGACTGTTTTGAATGTGTTAAGATAAAAAGTCATGATTCTTCACACCTTTATTTTAATAGTAGTCATCACATTCATGCAGATGAATAAACAACACTGTCTGACTTATCCTGAGGGGTAGGAAGAATAAGATGCATGCAATGGATCTTAATTTCATGCGTGCGAGTTATGTATATTATTGATCAGGCTACCGTGAAGACACACAGAAAGTGCAATGATTTTGTGAATAGTAGTCATCACATTCGTGCAGATGAATAAACAACACTGTTTGACATGTACTGATGGGGTAGAAAGAATAAGATGCGTGCAATGGATCCCATTTTCATGTGTGCGAGTTATGTATATTATTGATCAGGCTACCCGTAAAGACACTCATAAAGTGCAGTGATTTTGTGAATGTAGTTTTTTATTGATTAGACACTGATCCTTCAAATAAGATCCTGTATTGTACAGTTTAATTTGATAGGTGTGAACTGATAAGGTCGAAGGGTTCCAAGACGGTGATATCGATACCCCGTTATAATTTAATGACTATTCATGCACATGTTTTTGTGTCAAGTTTGGGGAAGAGTTCAAATTTTTAGCGGTAGTATAAATATCCAATAGTGATTGGACTGGTTTTAATGGCACAATGTACTTCTTGAAAGGCCTCCGAAGCCTCGCAATGCAAAAAACAACGATAAAACCAATAGAAATTCCCCTGGTCCAAATTTATATGGATGGATTGGTGAAGGAGACTTTTTTATAGTAGAAGGTTCTTGGGAGATACCTATGCATAAAGGAGGAGGTGGAGAAGGCCATATATTATTTCAGACCTTGTTTAAGAGGAAACACAGGGTAGGAAGGAAAGTGTAGCGAAATTGGCCAATGAAACTCACATGAGAAATGAAAAAACTGGATGAGCTTCAAATATGGAAGTGTATCAAAATATAAAAATTCGTCAGTCGATGAAAAAAAAGAAAGGTCAATAGGATTGGAGCTGGACACTTTCTCGAGAATGCAACTAGCGAGCGTGGCCTTAATGACCAGCTCAATTCCTCTTGACCATTCTTCTTTTTCTTCAACGACTGATGGATTTTCATTTTTGGATACACTTTCAAATTCGCATCTCATCCAGTTTTTTCATTTTTCATGTCAATTTCATAAGCTAATTTTGCTACACTTTCCTTCCGACCCTGTGTATCCTGTCAAATAAGGACTGAGATGATATATGGCCTTCTCAACCTCCTTCTTCCCATATAGGTTTTCTCCCAAACACCTTCTGCTGTATAATAGTTTCCTCCAACAACCCATCCATATAAATTTGGATCAGGGAAATTTCTATTAGATCCATCATTGTTTGTTGTAGTGCGAGGCCTCGAAGGCCTTTCAACAAGTCTATTGCGCCATTAAAACCAGTCCAATCACTATTGGATATTTATACTGCCGCCAAAAATTTGAACCCTTCCCCAAACTTAACACAAAAACATGAGCATGAACCATAATTAAATTGTAACGGGGTATCGACACCACTGTCTTGGTCTCTCAGCCTGACCGGTTCGAACCTAACAATCTTAACTGTAAAATGTCATTTCTTGGTTGAAGGATTAATGCCTAATAGGTAAATAACAAACATTCACAAAATTATTATACTGGATGTATATTTTCATTATAGGTTGATCAGTTATACATACCTCCCATATATGAAGTGGTTCCATCTGCAAGCAGCTTATTTCTCTGAACCCATCTTTACTCTAGCCTTTAATTTTGACCGGGCAAAAGTGGATCCAATTTCACTTCCTTTTGTCTGCAAACAAGAGAAATATATTTGATGTCAAACAAGAGAAGGACAAAAAGAACATTACAAAAGGGTAACACAAAATTGAGTGAATCAACAGATGACCAATATGATGCAACAAATTACCTATCTGTTCAACCGATAAGGCATCGTTTGTAAAGGATAGATGACATTTTTCAACAGATGGGTCATTTGTTGGAATAAATCAAACCAGCCTTGCTACTGATTTGATTTCTTCAAACAGTTGCTCCGTCTATTCCAACAGCTGATTCATCAGTTGCAACAGTTGAGGACACTATTGTAACACGACCACCAACAGCATCAACAACAACGAAACAAACAAAACAACATCATATCTTCCAACACCATCCACAACACAAACACCACATGTTCCAACACAACCACCACCCCCAACAACAGCACCAGTCAAGTACCAAACAAAAGATATAAAAAAAACTATACTGATAACAAGGCTTTTTAAGTTCTCCCAATAGATGACTTTTTTCACATATTTTAATAAAAACAATAGTTCGTTCATTCAAGACTTAAAAGTCACCTTTCCTTCAATTTTCTCAATAAATAGAAAACTGGTAATGGGTAAATCATTAATAGCAACAGATGTAGCTATCTAATTTAAATGACATACAAAGAAGAAGACGAGATGAAAAGAGCAACAGTGAACCATAGCTGCAAAGTCAAAAAAGTAAACAGATTAGAACATCCTGTTCAGTCAAGAAAAGATATTGATTGGTTAAGATTCTAAAGGATCCTCATCTGAAAGAATAGAGAAAAGAGAGGAAAAAGGAAACAACAAATATAATTGAGAATAAAGAATAAAGAAGGGTGATGAGTTGAGTCTAGACTACTTTATGGCTGAAGGAGAGAGAGTTCTAGATATGGGGGTTTTAAATATTCATTAATAACTTTTGAGGGGCATAAGGAGACGGTGACATTGAAAAGACCAGATAAGACTACTCACTCAGGAGATTTTTGAGTTATCCAAGTAGTACCGAGTAATATTTTTTACCGCCTTAGTATTTTAACTATTTTATCTCGGACAGGAAATACCTAAATTATTTTATAAGAAAAAAGATCTAAAAACATTTAAGTGCAATAGATAACTTAATCTGTTTGATAGTTTACAACAGATTCGTGATCTGTCGCAACAAAAGACGTAATCTGTTTGATAGTTTACAAGAGATAAGTAATATGTTGCAACAGATTACCTAATCTATTTGATTTAATCCAATAGAAAAGACATTTGCCGCAACAGGTTAAAAATTTGTTTATATATAATGTCAATTGAGTTTATATATTAGACTAATACCTTAATTAGATGTGAGTTCTCATAGGGTCAAATACAATTTTAATTGAGTCTTCTGGAAATTCATGATGAGATGGTACTGCGTTCCTCCCAACCAGAGTCATCGATCGATTACTCTAAGCCGAGCCGATTCTTACTACCGCATATGTTAGACTAAGACCTTAATTGATTAATCTAGGACTAGGGTACTAATACCTTAATTGAATAATTTGGGACTAAGGGTGAGTTCTCATAAGGTCAACTACAACTTTAATTGAGTCTTTTGTCAATTGCATGATGAGACGATACTGCATTCCTCCCGACTAGAGTCATCGATCGATAACTCTGAGTCGAACCAATTCTTACTACCTCATATGTTAGACTAATACCTTAATTGATTAATTTAGGACTAGGGTACTAATACCCTAATTAAATAATTTGGGACTAGGGGTGAGTTCTCATAGGGTCAACTACAACTTTAATTGAGTCTTTTGCTAATTGCATGATGACACGATACTGCGTTCCTCCCGACAAGCGTCATCAATTGACCATTCTGAGCTGAACCGATTCTTATTACCTCATATGTTCAACTAATACCTTAATTGATTAATCTAGGACTAGGGGTGAGTTCTCATAATGTCAACTACAATAGATAACAGTGCCTATTTGATAATTTACAACAGATGGGTAATCTATTGCAATATATGACTTAATCCATTTGATAATTTACAATAGATGGGTAATCTATCGCAACAGATGACTTAATTTATTTGATAGTTTACAAAAAATTCATGATCTATCGCAACAAATGACTTAATCTATTTGATAGTTTACAACGGATGTGTAATATGTTGTAATAGATAACATAATCTGTTTGATTTGATCCAATAGAAAATACATCTGTTGCAACAGGTTGAACATTTGCTTTTATATAATTTAATTGAGTTCATATGTTAGACTAATACCTTAATCAAATGTGAGTTCTCATAAGGTCAACTACAACTTCAATTGAGTCTTTTGGTAATTGCATGATAAGATGGTACTGCATTTCTCCTGACCAGAGTCGTCGATCGATAAATCTGAGATGAATTGATTCTTACTACCTCATATGTTAGACTAATACCTTAATTGATTAATCTAGGACTAGGGTACTAATACCTTGATTGAATAATTTGGGACTAGGGGTGAGTTCTCATAGGGTAAAATATCGATTAATCTAGGACTAGGGGTGAGTTCTCATAGGGTCAGCCACAACAAATCGCAACACCTATTTGATAATTTACAACATATGGATAATCTGTTGCGACATATGATAATCTATTTGATAATTTACAACAGATGGATAATCTTTCGCAATAGATGACTTAATTTGTTTGATAATTTACATCAGATTCGTAATCTGTTGTTACGTAATCTGATTGATAATTTACAACAGATAAGAAATCTAATGCAACATATTGAACATTTATTTTTTACAATTTCAATTGAGTTCATATGTTAGACTAATAGTACCTAAATTGATTAATCTAGGGTCAGGGGTGAGTTTTTATAGGGTCACCTCCTAGAGTACTCGGTCAACTACAACTTCAATTGTTTTTATACAATTTCAATTGAATTACCATTTTGGCAATTGCATGATGAGAGGGTTAAAAATCACGCATATAATTTATGATTTTAAAAATAATTAAGATCAATTCAAACCAAATTAACATTTTCAAAACTACTTGTCATTCTTTTCCAAAATACAAATCAACGCATACAAAACATTTCATCATTTCAAATCTCGAGGTCCTGCTCTTTGT
>NW_025859136.1:99968-111625 GCF_002878395.1 Capsicum annuum
CAATTGCATGATGAGAGGGTTAAAAATCACGCATATAATTTATGATTTTAAAAATAATTAAGATCAATTCAAACCAAATTAACATTTTCAAAACTACTTGTCATTCTTTTCCAAAATACAAATCAACCCATACAAAACATTTCATCATTTCAAATCTCGAGGTCTCGCTCTTTCTCTCTTACTCTCACTCAACAATATAGTACAGACAACAACTATTCAATAAATTTTCTCAACCCTTCACAACAAATCATTTTTCTTCTCATTTTCGACCATATAGTTGTTATTTTTGACTTCATTCTTACTTGTATCAGTCTTTTTCTTTGTCTTCGTAGTCAACAGAGTTCAAGAAGAGCTCTATATTTCTTATTTTTTTCTAAAAAATAAGGGCTTTTAAGTTAATAATGAAAAATAAAACTTTTAGTTGTATTATCTTCAAGAATGAGTTTACAATTTTGAGTTTTGATGGTAAAATAATAGAAAGAACTCGAGAAATCCTTAGTTTCCATCGCAGTGTTCCATTGACTATCATGGTATTTTTGGATGGTATTGGTGGTGATGGTGGTGGTCATCGTTGTGGTGGCATTGGTTGGTGGTGTTTGTGGTGGTTGTCGGTGGTATCGGTATTCGTGGTGTTTGTTTATTTGTTGGCATTGGTTGGTGGTAGCTGTTGGTGTGTCGGTATTCGTAGTGTTTGTAATGTATTTTATAAAAGCTATGCATACATCAATTGTAATGTAATTTTAATTTTTCTTTTTCTATAGGTAAAACATGTCTCCCAAAAGAAAAAAAAAGTGAAAGTGAATCAACCTCTGACCACTAAAAAAAAAGGCTACAGTATAGAGGGATTTGGAGGAGCTTCTTGAACAATCTCAGTCAGGGAAAAGTGAAGCTGAGGAGAGATGTGAAAACAATATTGAGGGAGGTGGACAAGGGTCCGTAGATGGTGATAAAGAAAATGAAAGTGAGAAAGAGAAGGAATTGGAGAGTGAGAAAAAGAAAGAGGATGATCATCAACATGATGATAATGGATCACCGATGGGGTGTGAGTTAATATCGACATCCCAGCATGATCCTATCAAAACTTTTAGTATTGACAGATTTCAAGTTGCGATGCCGATAAATGACCCAGAAGGAAAACAACTAACTGGTCAAATTGTACTTAAATGTCACATGGGAAAATTTTTGAACATTTTATGAAAATTATGAAGAATGAAAACATAGGCGGACTTTTTAAGAAGAGCTGCTTTGGATGCTTTCTTGAGCTGCCTGGAGAACCCTCTGCCCGCATCTGTTTCCCTATGATGATGGTATATGGCCTTCTCAATCACAGGATCAAGTATGCGGGGGATGATAAAGATCCGGGGGAGGGGGCAAAAAGAAGATGAATGAAATCTGGATCAACTACTGTGGCATGCCTATTTGTTTTGGCTTGCAAGAGTTGACCATAGTGACGGGCTTGAGATTCCAGTCCAAAAGGACCACCACCCCGCAAAAGATCCAAGGCAAGAAAATACAAGGAAAAAATAAATGGGTTGTTTGACATTGCTCGACGTGGCTACAAAGCATCGGATTTGTTGAAAGATCTCGAGGATAAAACCATACCAGAGCAGTACAGGGATCAATTGTCCTTAGTTTGGTTTGCCCATTCAGTTATATTGGCAAGAGACTTCAACAAAGTCATAGAAGATGATTTGTTGGCGCGTGCTGAGGATTTTGATAAATTAAACAATTATCCCTGGGGATATGACAACTTCAACTTGACTGTCCAATATTTACTGACAAAGCTATCCTCAGGGACGACCACATTATACGGCTTTCCTTGGGCTTTCATGGTAAAATTAATCACTAATTTTACTCATTCATTAATTTATACTGAATATAGTTATTATGATTTTTTTTGCTTGCTTCCTGTTTATATTTTTTAGGCTTGGGCATTTGAAGTCATTCCTCCCCTTCGAAAGCAGTTAATGGATTACCTGGATGAGGTTTCTTATTCAAGGATGTTTAGGTGGTTGGCTGCAAAGAGCAATACCAATATTAAGGAGGTTGATCTCTTTAACCCTCCGGATGATGCAGTACGTCTTCTTCAAGTAAATTAATTCTACTCAAAGATAAGAAAGATATTGAATAGATGTTATATCTGGTGCAACAGATATTATATCTGATGCACCAGATGGGATATTTGTTGCGACAGGGTATATCTTGCATCAGATTACCCATCTGTTGCTTTGGTTCTCTGAACCCGACTCCTAAAATATTAACCATCTACTGGAAATTATGCAACAGATGTTTAATCTGATAACATATTGTTCATCTGTTGTAATGTACAGATCATCTATTGCATAATAGATTACCCGTCTTGTGCAACTGTTGCAACAGATGATTGATATTTTTTATCAGATTATCCATGTGTTGCTCTGAACCAGGCTCAAACGGATTTTAACCATATACTGCAAACTATGCAATAGATGGGTCTTTTTTTTTAAAATGTAGCCCAACTATGAAAATCATTATATTATATGATTTAAATGCATCTGTCTTTTTTTTCTTTTTTATAGGTTGTGCATCCATGGATCATGCCTACTGAGGAGGAGTCGGTGATGACTTCTTATATTACTCTAGGTCATGTTGATACTATAGAAGACCCAACGGTAGAGTTAATAAAGAAGGAATTGGTTAGAGCAATAACCATAAGAAGAGCAGTTAGGCAAGGTCAGCCTAATGTTGAGGCTCTTCATGACCAACCTTTTACTAAGGCAGATCCGGGTGCTTCTTTTATTAGAGTTATTGGTGTTGGTGGCAGGCATGCTGATGCTTCTACCACTCATGATAATGACTATGTTGATGCTCAATAAAGAATAAATATGTTCGAAAACACCTTTTTTCACCCTTACACAGGTCCCTCTCACCCCTCTTCACCCTCGTGTTCTCGCTGTGAATGCGATGAGTGCAAGAACAGACAGGATAAACTCTTTGAAAAAGTAAAGGCTATCTCTAAAGCTATCGAGGAATTTAAATCCAAGAGGTGTGTCATACAATCCAATAAGGTGAGGGAGCCACACACTCCTACAATGTTGGTTAGGAGAAAGAAAAGAGCCATTAGAGACGTACTCTCCGCTCGAAAATCAAAAGAAATTACAATTCCTCCCTCTCCAAAAACTGTTGAAGTTCAGGGGCCAGTTAAGAAGGTGGACATATACGCAGAACTTGGCGTTGAAGAGAAGAGGGATCTGCGACAGGCCAAGAATGCCAAGCCAGGCGCACCAGATTACCCCAGGCCTCCCTTTTTCCCCAAGACTTCCAGACTATGATTGATATGCGTATGCCGTATGAGGACAAGGCAAGTTTACTTTTCCTAACATAGCCCTTCTAATCTACCCCATGAATAATAAGCTACTCAATAGATTTCACATTTGTTGCAACAGCTGGGTATACTGGTGCAACTGGTAGTGGTTCTGTTGCAGCTTATTATCCATCTATTGCATAAGTTGCATTAGATTATTGATTCAGAGAATCCTATGCAACAGATGGACCATCCGTTGCATCTTTACAATTACTAAACTACTTAAAATTTGACTTCTTATCTCACAGCATATTGACATAATTCTCTGCCTCATGAGGAAAAGGTAATTAACTTTACGGGAAGCTTATGATGTTGCCGATAGGATAAAGGACCTCATCAACTTCTGTAAGAAGTTCAAGGATAGGTACGATCAACTCAATGGATAGGCGTCATCCCTTGGTGTGGGACTTGATTTCCTAGTTCCTACGTTGGTCTTGGATGAAGAAGAAATGACAAAATATGTTAGAGGGGACGGGCCAAATCCACACGGCAAGAGCTAGACCGAGGCAAAAAGGATTCTTGCAGTCATTAGTGTGAACGGCATGCATTATTGGGCTATTGAGATACTACTTAAGGAGGGAAAGATCAATGTTTATGACTCCAACGTACCTCTCATTGACGATTTTGATCTTTTTCTCCTTGTGGAGACACTGATGGTGTTGTTGCCTATTTTGTTGAGGGAGGGTAAACTGATGAATCATTTTCCAAAGAAAGTATTGATGAAGAAATCATGGGTTTTTGAAGGTCGAAATAGGGGAATGATCCTTCCAAAAGATGATGCCGCTAAAGCGAGCAGCTCGTACGCTTTTGCACACATCGAATGTTTGCTGACCGGCACATAAATGACTGACCCAACGACTTTTCTGTGCGACAACGCTGTGGCAAACCTGCAAGAGGTATGGTCTTATGGGGTACTAATTGGACGCTTGAAGCCTGTTTATATAGAAGAGCCTGTAAAATAGAAATTTTTTCAAGTCACCCTTCACTTTATTACATGTATATGTAGTGGCAATAATTTTTTTCTGATGAAAGTTGAGTTTTTTATAATGTAATAGATTAGATTGTCAATTTGTTGTAAAATATATTTAATCCCTTCTGGCAGATAGTTTATCTGTTGCAATAGGTTGGTCATCTATTGTATTACGTTGATATTATTTCTATGAATAATCTAATAATCTAAGTCTAATATGTTGCAACAGTGGGAAGACTTGTTTGATAACTTCCAACAGATGACCTAAATTTTACAACATATGCCTAAATCTGTTTGATATTTTTCAACAGCTACGCTTGAATATCCATGTGCTCGACAACACCAAATTAGTAGCAAATACACACACCACCATGAAAATTTCAGTAATTAGGCTTGAATATCCATGTGCCCAACAATACCAAATCAGTAATAATAATGGCAACAATGTAGTATCTTTTTGTTTCTCTTCCGAAGCCTTGACTTTGTTCAACAAACCCCAGATTACATGATTTTCTTGTGAAGGGTGTCGTTCTTCATACCAATCAAAGTAATCGCCCAATTTTTATAAAAAAAAAAAACACAATTACAAGACAATTACAAGTCAATAATTAATCAACTAATTAAATAAAAAAAATATTGTCTTTGAAATCTTACAAGTAAAAAACCTACGACCCGGATTTTGATAAGTCCAAGAAGTCTTTAACAGAGCTTCATGACCACACTTACAATATCAAAAATCTTTATCACAAAAAACAGTGGAAGATGCGCTCAACATTGTTAAGCACAGTTAGAAAAAATGAAAGAAATAATTTGAAGAATTTGGATAGATAAAAGAAGATGACGATGAAGAAGAAGATTTGGAAATTTAGAGTTAAATTTTAGGAGGAAGATGAATATATAAGACAATGGGGGAAAAATGATCGTTGGGGTCCAAGTAACGTCAAGTCAGCGAAATGTATCAGACTGACACTGACACATTTGATACCTATTTTATTTTACGTGTTTAAAATGAACACTTCTACTTGATGCCTATTTTATTTTAGGTGTTTGAATTGAACACCGTCGATGGGTTGCGCCTTTTTTATTTCAATTCAATTCACTTTAACCTTTTTATACGTAGTGAAAATTTTTTATGTCCAATGAAAGTTGAATTCTTATAATGCAACAGATTCTCCATGCGTTGTAACAGTTATCCTACTTGCTCTGACATATAGTTTATCTGTTGCAATAGGTTGGTCATCTATTGCATTATCTTGATGTTTTTATCTAAAGTCTATCTGTTGCAACAGTGGGAAGACCTGTTTGATAAATCCCAACAGATCACCTACCTGTTGCAACATATGTCTAAATTTGTTTGATTTTTTCAATAGATGTGTCGTCTGTTGCAACAGATACATTATCTGTTGCAATATTTAAATCTAGTATTCCTTTCCAATTAATAAGTTCAAATCTAAGGAATAAATAAAATTCATAGACAAAATAAAATAAATTGAAGCCTTCATAAATTAGCTGAAATAAGTCAACGAATAAATGAAATGTAAAAAAGTTGTTATGGGTACAGATCTCAACAAATACATCAACAAAAATTTAAGTATACTACCAAGGATTGCTTTGATAGGCTCAAGATATAAAGATCTACTCAGTATGAACAAGTTGTTCTTCATTCGGTGCTATGGAATTCGGCTTTGCTCGTTGTGGATCTTTATTGTCGCTTACGTACGGTTTTTCCGCTTTCTTTTCTCTATATTTCCATAAAAAGAGTAGCATATTGTTATTGTAGTTCAGCAATAGCTTCTTCTACATCCACCTGGAAAGCCAGAATCGGTCAATGCTAATCACAGAGATACAACAAAATAGAAAAGGATAACTCATCTCTTTTAGCAAATCAAATAGGTCTTCCTCCCATTTTAAATTATCCCAAATAGATTATATTTCTATTGCAATAATGAATCAACTGTTGGGACAAATTTCTACATGAGGAAGACCCTGTGTGATAATTTCCAATGGATGAACCATCCGTTGCAACATATAAATCATCTGTTGCAGCAGATAGGTCGTCTGTTGGTACAAATAAAAGTGGTACGAAGAGCTATTTGATTTCCTAAAATAGACAAGACATATGTTGCACCAGATAAAGTATCTGGTGCAACAGGTTAGTCAACTGTTGCAACAGAAGTATATATCTGTTTGATAATTTTCAACAGATGTGTCATCTATTGAAACAGATATGTGTCTGTTTATTTTGCCAGTTGGAAGGCATATAATATATTCACCTTCTTTAGCTCGTGCTGCTCTCTTTTGGACATTGTATGTTGCTCAGTACAACACACAGATAGAGGAGTTGCAATTTTGTTTTTTTGATGCTTGATAATGCCCTGGAAATCACTCTCCTTCTCCTCTTAGCCCTAATCTCTAATGAAGCGGATGGAAATAAAATCCTCTTTGAAGGAATAAAACCCCTCTTAGATGTCAATTCCTTTACAGAAGCAGTTAATGCATTAATAGCATTAATCACTATATCATGTTTCGCCCTGCAGTCTTGACATTTGCATGCAGAACATTCACTGGGAGAAGCAAAATCTGTATAACCAGTATGATCATACTTAAAATGGTTTGCTTTAAATACTGTAATAAGAGCTTCATTAGTACCAACAGCAGCACCACTACCACCACCAACATCTCCATCACCACTAAGACCATCAACAACAATAAGCCCACCCTCCAAAATTGTTTTTCTTATAATGGTTGTTGCTACAAACAATTCCATCTTTATTCTGTCGATGACCTTAGGGTCCTATAAAGTTTGCACAGACCGTAAAGTAAGAAAAAATGGCATCTTCAACTCTCAATTGGTCAGAACTAGCGACGGATGCACAATCTAACATAAATCATTACATCATTAGAATGATGATTAGATCATTCAAAAAAAATTATTAATTAAAAGAAAAAATTAATTATAATATTACTTATTGCATCTTTCGGGGGATTGAAGAGATCAAAAAATTTTGCATTTTTATCAATTTTGACCGACAACCATCTCAAGATTCTTGGACAGGAAACTCCTTCCTGGTAGTTCACTTGTTGTCTCAAATAAGGAATGGCTTCAAATGCCCAAGCCTATAAAATAACGCCAATAAATCAAAACCATTATTGAGTGAAAAAAATAAATGATATCATAATAGAAGAAAGAAATATTTACCATGAAAGCCCATGGGAAGCCATATAAGTTGATTGTCTTTGGCGCTAACGAAGTCAACAAATATTTGACAATCATTTTGAAGCTTTCATACCCTCAAGGATAGCTGTTAAATGGCTCAAGATCCTCATAGAGCTTTATTAAACTGAGGTTTATGTTGTTGTTAACATCTCTCGCCCAAAGAATATTATGTACAAACCAAACTAAGCACGATGACTGCTTGTGCTTCTTTGAAAGTCCTTTACCTTTCAACGCTTCTATCAAATTTTTATTTTTGAAGCTTGGACCAACAATGGACACCAATTCATCACGATCACACGGCTTGTCTTTGCCTTTTTTGGGTGTGTGGGGTGCTTTTTTTAGGTTAGAATAGGTATAACTTGAGAAGGAGGATAATATTTTAGTCCAGTAACTATGGAAAACTCCTTCCAACCAAAACAAAAAGGCATGCCACAGTAATTATCCACACCTCATCCATCTTACCTTTGTTTTTATACATAAACCTACCCTTGAGAAGTTCATATACCATTTTTATTTGGAAATGAGCATTGTTGTCCTTCGGTAATCAAGATATTTCCCAAAGCAGGTGTCCCTGAAATAAGCATCCAATTTGTTCTCGAAGTATTTTTCTGAAGGCGTCGAAAGATTTTCCCATGGCTGACTTAACCACAAAATCACCCGTTAAATCTGCGGTACCATCGCACTGTATTCTCATTGGATAACGATCAATGCTGAATGCTTTGACTAGCTCTTCGGTGGAAGGGCTATTAGTATCTGCATCATCTCTTTTGAAACATCCCTCCTCCCCATGTTTATCATATTCTGCTCCCGATTGAGATAACGCTTGTAAAGCAAGCTCATAGAGTGGTAGATGTAGCCTAGCTGCTTCACTTGTTCCTTTACTTGGACTTGATTCGGTTTCTGTTCTTTTGGGAATCATATTATCTAAATTTAACAGAAATATAAAATAATATATTATTATTGAATAGTGCATCCTTAAAAAGGGATAACAGTAAATCAAACAAGCAAAATAGTAAAATAATAGTTGCAACAGATCACCGATCTGTTGCACCAAGTAGTATATCTATTGCAGCATATAACCAAACTATTGCAGTAGATGACTAATCTGTTACAATAATACAAAATATATCACTCATCTTTTAAGACGGATGAATAGTCTGTTCAATCGATCACATATCTGTTGTGACATTATTTGTTGTAGCATATGAGTGATCTGTTGGAACAGTTAAATAATCTATTGCGATAATACAAAATATATCACTCATCTGTTGAGAAAGATGAATGGTTTGTCCAAATGATCACACATCTGTTGAAATATATGAGTGATCTGTCAGAGCAGTTAACTAACCTGCAGCAACGGTTGAGTAATCTGTTGCGACAATAGAAAACATATCATTGATCTGTTGAAAAAGATGAATGGTCTGTGCAACAGGTCACATATTTGTTGCAACACATGAGTGCTCTATTGGAACAGTTATCAATGGTCAATATTATTTAGATTTTTTCCAACATAGGGTCGTCTATCGCGGTAGATGAATGATCAGTTGGAAAAATCAAGTCTTAGAAATTTCCTGTAGGAAGAGTTTATAGGATTTTATCCAACAGGAGGTTTATCTGTTGCATTAGATCATTAATCTGATGGTTTCCATTGCACCAGATGGTTAATTAGTTGCATCAGATTTTTTATCTGATGCTTAATTTGTTGTAATATATGGTAAAGCTGTTACATCAGATAGTTAATCTGTTGCATCAGATTATTAATCAGTTACATCAGAATTATAATTTGATGGTTCCTCTAGTGCATCAGATGGTTGATCTGTTGCATCATATGATAAATATATTGCATCAGATGATTGATATGTTGCACCAGATGGGTAATCTCTCAGAGAAAATAAAAAATAGTAGCATGATTTTCTTTAACAAAAAACAGTAATTTCACCATTTTTACCAAGAACAAGAACAGAACAAATCAAACCAAATTATCATTTTGTTTTTATAAACACAAACAATAAAAATCAAACTTCAAAAAAATGCAAAAAACAACAAAATATCATAATTCACTTCGATAAGAGAAGAGAAGAAATACCAGAAATTAAGGTTTTATTCAGACCGCATTTCAAATTAGTGCAACAAATATTGAAATTGTTAACCAATACTATAAGAGAAGTTGGCTCAAGTTCCTCGTTTTCTTCAAAACTAAAAATGCCATAAATTTTTACCTGTGAAAGAAGAAAAGAAACGATGAAGAATTCGAAGTTGTTGTGGTCGGAGAGCAAGGATGTCAGCCGATTGAAGGTTGAAATCAAAAAAGAACTCGAAACCCAACTATTTGTAGTTGGATGTTGAAGTCTCCGAGGATTGAAATGTGAAATTTGCAGAACAGTTGGTTGGGAGAGAGTTGAGAGAAGCTGTCGAGAGAGAGATGAGAGACAAGTTGATTGAATTAAAGAGGAGAACTTGAAGCCCAACTAGTTATCGCCGGAGGTAGAAGTCGCCGGAGGTTGAAGAGAGAAAAGAGGGAAACTCGAAGCCCAACTATTTGTCGCTGGAGGTAGAAGTCGTCGGGGGTTGAAGGGAGAAATTTTGCAGAACTGTTGGTTGGGAGAGAGGGGAGAGTGGTTGATTTGGATTGAAGAGGGGTGTGGGTTGGGTTGATTTGTATTTTTAAAAAGATTAGAAAGTTTTAAAAATATTAATCAAGTCCACAATTAACTTAATCAAGTTTCTTAATGATGTTTGACCCTATATATCAATGTCACCAATCCTTTATTCAAGATTTAAAAGATACCTTTCCTTCAATTTTTTCAAGAGACTTTGATAATGGAATGGCCATTAATTGTAAAATTACGAGTATTAAAATGCTTTTTAATTTAAAATATTTTTTTTAATTTATCATCTTTGACCAATCAATTCAAATTCAAAACTATATATAGATGGTCCATAGAAATATCCAAACTACATTATATGATGAGTTAATGAATAATTATTCATCTTCATACATTTTTTTTTACTGTTGAAATTAGAGAACCAATTAAATATTTAGTACTCTTGATAATCTGTCACGACCCAAATGGCCATAAGTGGCACCCACACTAATCTTCTTGTGGGAGAACCATCTAAACCGAACCATTACCTATTCACTTAGTTAATATTAAGATGATATTATTGTAAAATCAACATAATAACAATAATCCAGGACTAATCATTATTAATGAGGAAGTGAAACAACTACTTACTAAAATCTCCAAGACCCGAAAGTCATCGTATAAGAACTGCTAATAAAGATCATGTCTAAAGAGATATCCAAAAATAAAGTAAATAAAGAATTTTTCATTGCCCGAAAGATGGACAAGAACCAATAAAATGACCCATGGCAGACTAGAGATGGAGTCCTCACCCTTGGATCAAGATCTGCTATCAAACTCTAGAGGTGAGGCCGTGTCTGAGCCTCTGAAAAACTTTCTACACTCAACAAAAGAAGAGTATAGGGTAGTATCAGTACAAACCACTATGTACTAGTAGGTATCATAGGTCAACTCAACTTAATAACATGTAAACAACATAAATCAAATAACAAGTAGATCATCACATAACAAATACTCAATAAATCAACAATACAGCAATAACAGGTCAAACAGTGCTCACAACAATCCACATACCCATCAAGAGTATCAGCCATACTATAAACATCCATAGAATCAACTCAAATATGTACACACATGCTATGGGACATATTTTTGCCCAAATAGTCATAACCTGCAAGAAACAATCTATGTTCATGTACCGTACCGGCGTGGTACCCGATCCAACATATATATATCCATACCAGCGTGGTACCAGATCCAACATATACATATCCGTACTGGCGTGATACCCGATCCAACATATACATATCCGTACCGACGTGGTACCCGATCCAACATATATATATCCATATCGGCGTGGTACCCGATCCAACATATACATATCCGTACCGACGTGGTACCCAATCCAACATATACATATTCGTACCGATGTGGTACCCGATCCAATATATACATATCCGTACCGACATGGTACCCGATCCAACATATACATATTCGTACCGGCGTGGTACCCGATCCAACATATACATATCCGTACCGGCT